>NC_048218.1:85445931-85541680 GCF_002007445.2 Ailuropoda melanoleuca
AAAAAAAAAAAAAAAGAAAGAATCCTCAGAACAGCTAATGAGCACAATGGCTCTCTCCCAGTGGCTCAAACTACTCTGGCCACCGGGCTCCATAGGCCTCCTCAGCCATTCCAGCCAGCCAGTTCCTCAAATGCTCCACACGCCCTCATGTTTCTGAGCCTTTGCACACATTGTCCTGTCAGTCTGAAACGCTCTCCATCTGAACCTTCCCCTGCCTCCTACTTTCCTATACCTAACTGATACCAGTAAACATATTCTTCCTTCATGCAACAGGTCTTAGAGCTACCCACTCTCCCATAATACTCTTCCCCTCCTTCATAACACATACCAAACTTTGTAAGTATACAGATGTGTGATTTTCCCACTAAGCAACAATCACCATGAAAGCAGGGACCGTAGATTTTTTGCTTACTAATGTCTCCTCAGGGCCTAGTATTGGGCCCTGGCATATGATCAGGAACAATAGCCCTTTGTTATCACATGTTGAGTGGATGGACACCACCAGCTCTTCAAATTGCCAAGGATGACTCAGAGAGCAGGGCAATGATGAGCTGTGACCCATGCACCTGTCACTCCACTCCTCCTCCCATTTGGAGCTTATTCATTTCTGCTTCAGAAATTTCGGGTTTACAATTTACAGTGACATTTCAAAGGCAACAACACTGTAAGTCATAGAAGTAGTATGACTATTGGCAAGCATTTATCATTGCGTGGAGTATTTTAGAATAGTTCATTACTTTCAGGGCATTGTTTAGAACAGTTCCTGTCATACAACCATTAAATGCTGACCCTGGGGGCATGTCAGGGATCAGTCTTTACCCATGACATCAGCTGGCTCTCATAGCAGACCAGAAAGGAGGCCACCTAGCTCTGCTTAAATGCCTCCAACGATGGAGGAGGGGCCCATCACCTCGAGAGAGCTGCACTTGTTAGAAAGTTTTGCCTTATGTTGTGCTGAGATCTGCCTCACCATAACCCCTCCCCCCTGTTCTTGAGCCCACATACCAAATAACCCTAAATGCTCATCCGCATGACAACCCATCAGTTACTTGAAGACCACTGACAAGCCACATCTGAAAACTTCTCTTCTATATTTTATGCTTTCTCCAGCCTTGATTTTTTATTTATAGACCACATCTTGCTATTTTATTGCACACGTTCTTGTAAGCTGCCTTAAATCCTGTGTGGAATAAGGCTCCATATAAATAAATCCTTGTGTCTTTCCTCTAGGCAACAACTCAAGTTCCCCACCTGACAGTCTCCCCACCAACTTTGCATTATTACCTGAGAGATCATTGACACTAGACTAGGGAACAGCATAGGACTGTCCCCAAACTCAATCCGCACCTTAGACAATTACCACCAAGTCCATTGGGGGTCTTTGGGCACAGCACATTAGGACAACAGGCAGAGTTGGGGACAAAGAGAGCAGGCCCGTCACTGCTCTTTCACAGTTTCATTTGGCCAAACAGATATTAGCAATGTGCCAAGGCTTTAAAAACCCCCAAACCACCCACCTCTGACGTGAGATGATAACCTAGCCTCCTACATGAACTAGGAGACTGAGGCCGCAGGACCTGAACAGCATCCTGTCCCTCCACACTCACAGTCCACCCCTCTCTGACTTCTTTCACTGCTCTCTGTGGGCACCTGATTTAAAAAGCTGGTCTCTCTACTCTAACTGAACCCATTCCTTTCCACTCTGTGGTCCTCCTCCAGCAACCATCTGTTACACAAGTCCCTCCATCCTTCCCGGACAACTTCCCTTCTGCACACAAAATGCTCAGGTCATCCCTAAATTACTAGCAGTGAAATATTTAATATCCTATCTTGGCCCCAAACTGACATCCTAGCTTTTTCTGTGAAAGCATGAGGTTTTCTGTGCAAACCTCTAGAAAAAAAACACTCTCTTACATGAGAGTAGATCCAGGTTTTGTGAGGCCTGAAGAATACACAATTTGGGGGCAGGTGGGCTCATTAAGATGAAGAATTCAAAATTATAAATAAAAAACTAGGTACAAAAGTGAATAGCTAAAACAAGGAAAAATTGTAATAAATTACATTGTCTTTAAAAAAATGGACAAATACTACAGATACCTAGAAAATAATGTCATTTTTTTAAATTAACTGCCAGCCTCTAAAACATCTCCCTCTACAATTTTTTCTACACCTGCGTTCTCTGTAAGTGCTTCTTTATTTGGCAAGGATTCAACCTGTCTTCCTGTATAATTAATCAAAACACGTGTTTATCATTTACAGTTCAGAAAATTTTTAGCTTTCCATTTCATCATTGGTAATATGTAAGTCTGTAAGATTTTTTTCTCAAATTTGTAGAAACCTCTTATCAAGTTTCTGTTATATGTGAACTGAAAGTTTTCCGAACATCTGAAGTTTTTTTGCACTGTGACTAATCTTAAATCTTCTTTGAACTGACAACGCCCATTAACCAGTGTGTCATTGATGTGTCATCACAGTAGTGTATTATAAATTTTTGGTTATCTTATCTGATAGGAGAGGATTTGCATTTTGACTGGGCTTTGATAAGAACCAGCTCCTCTTCTTGCAAGATCTCCTCACTGGAAGGACGTTCCACAAGCTAGCTTCTGGCTCTGTACGTTTCACACCTTTTCTCTTCCACTATCCACATTGTTCCTGATGCCAGGTTTCCAAACACACATTCACACTAGGTGTCACTGACTCTGTGTCCATGCTGGGTGAGCAGCCCCAGCGTGTGGGGAGAGAATCCCTGGAACCAGGAGCAGTCACTTAACTTGAGACATTCGAGCCACACATTCCCTGATAAACCCTAAGCAGTTCCTTTTGCTGATGCCCGAATTCCATTCAACAGCAGAGAAACCACGAGTGAAGGAGACCCTGAATGGGAAGAGACTGTAGTCTTCACTGACTGCAGTTAAATATTGCTGTAGAGTGAATGTTCGTGTTCCTCCAAAATTCATGTGTTGAAACCTAATGTGACGGTATTTGGAAATGGGTCCTTTGGCAAGTAATTAGGGCTAGGTTAGGCCATGAGGGTGGGGCCCTCCTAATGGAATCAATGTCCTTAGGAAAGAGGCTCCATGCTTGTCTCTCCCCCTACCTTGTGAGGACATAGAGAAGACGCTGTCTGCAAGCCAGAAATAGGGTTCTCACCAGAGCTAGACCACGCTGCCACCTTGATGTCTGACTTCCCAGCCTTCAGAATTGTGAGAAATTTCTCTTGTTTAAGCCACCCAGTCTGTGGAATTTGGTTAAAGCAGCCTGAACAAACTAAGTCAAATATCTTAGTTTGTAAGTTTTACAGATCACATAACCCTGGGAAGGCATTGCTAGGGTCCATCCTAGGTCCTGGGAAAGGTCTGGGCAAGTGAGGAGCCTGAAACTCAAGCCTCTTTTGCTTCCTGGTACATCTGCCTTGGCTGTTAAAGTATCCTCATGAATCCCCAAGGTATGCCCTCCTTGTCACTTAACCCCTTGGAGTTTGGCTTCTACCCTCCCTTCTCATAACTGAGCAAGGCACCTCTAAACACCCAAGGCAGTATCTTTTCCCCAGTCTTTATTTTTCTCAACCCTCTGCCTTCTTTCTCTTAAACATACTACTCCCTCACCTCTCACTGGGCACCTTAGTAACTCATTCACCTCCCATCTCTCTTGCCCACTGTCCTACCCCCACTCTGTTCTGCCTGAATGATGGTGCCTTCCCCAGTTCTGCTCCTGACTCTTCTTCCATTCTATCTGTGGAGCACTCCTCCTTGGAAAGCTCACTCATGGACTTCCATTTTCACCACAGTGTATCCAGTCTCCTCTCTAGAGAGGAACTTTCTCTCTTTAGCCAGTTTCATTGCTTGCCAACATCTCCTGAACAGTTTAATCCAGTGTCTTTCCCCCCTTAGCTCCTCGTCCTTGGCTCCACCTTCTCTATTAACGCTGAGCGATCACCACTGACTCCTGTTTCACCCTTGACCACCACATCCCCTTCTCCCCCCTTTCCTACTGCCACTGCCCTGCTTCTAGCCTTAGCATCTCTTAACTGTAGTCAAAGCCCCTCACTTGTTCCAGAGAATTCTACAACCTAGCGCTTTCCCTCTCCTTCCACCCTCGTGGTTTTTCCTTCTTGTCAGAACTGCCACCATGCCTTTTATTTCTCTGATAGAATTTATTAATATTTCATTTTTGCATTTATGTAGCAATAACTAACACACATAAAGTATTTGCAAGATGCTAAGCATTTTGCATTATCTCATTTAATACTCAAACCCACTCTCGTATTATTATTATTAATATGATCATTGTTTCTATTTTTAATGAGGAACCCGAGCCCTAGCAAAAAAATGAGTGACTTGCTCAAGGTCAACAGAAAATGGCACAGTCAGAATGTAGATGCAGTTCTCAAGCTACAAATAACTGTAAGCTTAATCACCAATGATAATAGCTACCATTTACTGTGCACTTGCCATGTGCTCTATAAAACTTACATTACCCTGTGAGGTTATAGTGTTATCATCCCCTTCTTACAGAAGTGAAAACTCTAAAAGGTCCCAAAACTTCATGTTAACCTCCTAAGGTCTCCTCGCTGGCAATGCCAAAGTTACTAGTGGAGCCTGGGCCATTTGGCTACAGAGTCTATGCAGGTAACCATGTCACCACACTGCCTTCCTCTCTACTGACTTCAGCTTTATTGTCTTGGCCTTTCTATCATACAGTAGCTTTACTAAAGACAGGGGTTGCTCCTTATTCATTCTTTTCACACTAAATATATATATTTTTTAATTTCAAAATGATTTAAATATTACAATAAAGTTGCAAATGCAGTACAATTTTTTTTCCTGAATCATTTCAGAGTCAGCTGCCAACACGTAACCTATAACCCCTTAACAATTTTTCTTTTTTTAAAAAAGATTTATTTATTTATTTATTTATTTGAGAGAGAGAGCGTGCGCACGCATGTGCACACAAGCATACAGGTGCACATGAGCAGGAGGGGCAGAGGGAGAGGGAGAAAGAATCTCAAGCAGACTCCATGCTGAGCATGGAGCCCAGTGGAGGGCTCAATTTCAGGACCCTGAGATCATGACCTGAGCCAAAACCAGGAGCAAGAGGCTTAACTAACTGCACCAACCACACACCCCTAACCCCTTAACAATTTGGTGTAAATTCCTCCCAAATACAACCCTCTACATAACTACAATAAAACCATCAAAATAAGGAAATTAACATTGTTACATCATTACCATCTAATCTCAGACCCCATTCAATTTTTTACCAATTGTCCCACTAATGTTCTTTGTAGGAAAAAGATCCAGCAGAGACTTAAACATTTAGTTCTCTGTGTCTTTACCCCCTTTTAGTCTGGAATAGCTCCTCAATCTTTCCTCAACATTCATGTCCTTGACATTTTTGAAAATTGCAGGTCAGTTATAGCAGAATATGCCTCAGTTTGAGTCAGCCTGATATGCTCTCATGATCAGATTCAGCTTACCTATCTTCGGCAGTAATATCTCAGAATTGATATTCAGTTCCTCTATGGCTTCCCAGCAAGTGGTCACAATTTCTTTCTGACCTTTCTGACATAAGGTTAACTTTGATAATAGGATTAAGAGGATACCTGCCAGATTTCTTCAAGATGCTCTTTTTTCCTTCTTAAATACAGAAATATTTTGTGAGAAGCACCTCTTTGAAACCATGTTAATACCTTCTTCTCATTCAACTTTCACCCAGTTAGTTTTTATATCCATAAATGTTTCTTGGCTTAATTACTACTGAGATAGTAGCAAGTGGTGATTTTCTCTTGCAAGTATTCCTCCTGGATTTATTAGTTATCATTCATTTCTCTCAATTTATTTAGTCACTAATTTATTTTTACTAGTATGGACTCATGGATCCTATTTTATTCAGTAAGTTATAATCCTTTATTAATATTATCTATTTTGAATGTCAAAATATCCAAGTTGAGTGTGAGTGTATGGGGTGAGTGTGTGAGTCCCTTCAAAGAGATTTCTGTGTTCTTTATCATGTTCTCATCTTTCCTTATGTCCTGGGACAATAGGATCTACTTGTCTTTTTTTTTATACTTTCCTGACCCAGTCCTGGAATCAGTCATTTCTCTAAGGAATCATGGTTTCTTTTAATAGAGAATGGTATTTAGAAATCAAGATCTGGTTTGTAAGTGTGCTTGTTATGATTGGGGTGTCACAGCTCTACAGCTCTCTCAGTGGCCACAGCTAGGAAGCTAGGAAATGAGTGTGTGTAAAGCAATGAGTTTACACCAATACCTTCAATTCCAATCTAATATCACATAGTTCATTCCCTTTTTCTCTTTTTTCCAAATTTATAACTGTCCTCTTAAATAGTATGAAACCATTATCTTCAATTTATTTACTTATTGGGCTAACCTCCTTATATATATCCAATCTCTTGATGATGCCATATATCCATGCTCCCATCACTTGGATGCCCTTCTCATCCTGTTCAGGCTCTGATTTCCCATGCCAGCCCATCCCCACCCCAATTCTGCAACCTCACCTTCCTATACAGTGGCCAGTCTTACTCATCTCCACTTAATGGCTTCTAGACCAAATTATTCAAGAAGATCACTAATTTTATAATGAATTTCTGAACTAGCACAATGCTCTTTGTTGAGGGGAAACTCAATTCATGTATTTTTAATTGAATAAAATAAACACTGGCCCACTTGAGGTTCTTCTATGTAAACATTAGTCTTTATTAAGGAAACATAGTTTATACTTTCTTATTATAAAATGATAATACCTTGGTAAGAAGAAAAATTAAAAATTAAGTTCTTATTAAAAAGCCTAAATTTAACTGTTAGGAAGATAAAAGTATCAACCAAAACATCATTATTTTCCTTCTATACCTGGCCTGCCCCAGTGTCCATGAGAATTCCTGACCTTCATTTTTTTCCAGTCCATCACTAAGGGAAAAAATCTTTAATTTTTTCTCAAAAAATGTCTTTGTCACTTCAGGTAGACTAAAGTCTACTGCCTGAAGTTTAAAATCTTACCGCCGTGACACATAATCACTGACCACTTTCTCCAAGTGAAGACTCCACTTTCTCATGAGGGTCACTCTTCCAGCCCATCCACTAAGAGCTCCTCAATCTGAGAACATGGTTTCTCTACTACTCATCTTGACCCAGGGTAGTTTCCCTTTCTAACTTTTCAAAACTACAAATATATTATAAAAGGGTATATACAGCTTTCTTCACAAATATTACATTTCAATTGGTTGATTTATTTTTAAATTAAGATAAACACAGATGTGATATGGTTATAAAAATAAACAGAACTATATCTTATGGTTTCATTACTTTTATAGTTTACTATAAATAAATATTTATATATATACATATACATACATATAATTACATATATATTACATATACATTACATATACATATATATTTATTTATATAGTTTTTATAGTTTACTATATTTACGTACATATAAATATTTATTTATAGTAAACTATAAAAGTAATGAAACCATAAGATATAGTTCTATTTTATTTTTATAACCATATCACATCTGTGTTTATCTTAATTTANTTAAAGAGCATGACTACCAGTAAGCAAAAGTACAGCATCCATATTCCTTAGGCTTAAATTAAAACTTCTAGGGACAGGGGTGACTAGCTGGCTCAGCCAGTAGAGGATATGTATGACTCTTGATCTCAGGGTCATGAGTTCAAGCCCCAAGTTGGGCACAAAGTTTACTAAAAACAAAACAAAACACCTAGAGATATTTATGAAGGCCTGGATTAGAAATCTCAATGATGACTGAATAACTTCTACCAAAACCTTCAAGTCCAACTCATCAATATTAAGGTAAAAAAAGAGCCTAGTTTCTAGTACCATCATCCATAGATTTGTATGAAAACAATAACTCATATGTATTATTACATGCATTCCTCACAAGAATCCTTCAAGATAAGCTAGAGTTATAACATGATTGCATAAGCTCACACCTCTTTTAGGTAGCCGAGTTAAAATGCAATCCCAGGTCTTCATTCACCCCACACATCAGCCTGCCTCTCCAGACTAGATTATGTTTGCAGTAAGTTTGCTATTCCTTAACCACATCATCTTATGCTGTGCAGCCAAACTTCCTTCTACCTAATGTGGTAGATAAACCAAGCCAATCAAATCTGAACTTGTGGGGAGAGCGCCTTCTGAAAAGATGTGTTAAGATAACTGGCTTATTCAAAAAATTATTTTCCCTTCAAGATAAAGAGTAAGGTATCTAAAGAAACCCTAACTAGATTATATTCAAAACTCAGAAAACTCTTCTGATATTAATTATGGGTTATTGTTGTATTTTTTTTTAACTGATGCAGTAGAGTGAAAGCTTTTTCTTCTGGATTATCATTTTTATGTGAAGACAGGATAGTAAACTCCATTCATAGACTCTTTTACAGATGACTATGCTACAGCCATGAGAATATAGGGTGGAAAAGAAGTCAGTTATTTAATGGTCAGTGTAAAGCCCAAAGAATGCTATTTCAGTTTTTGATGAATATATTACTTCTACCACCTTAACTTATTGAAAATTCAAAGAATTCTATCACTATAAGCAATAACTATTGTGTTTCACCATTATAAAATTAACACATGCTCATTATTTTTAAAATACGCAAAGTTTTACAGAAAAAATTAAAATCACATACACTCTCATCATCAAGTGGTTAACAACTGGTTTCATTTTAAATGTCTTTTCATGAATTTGCATATTTGGTTTTGTTTTTGCAAAATTAGGACCTTATAGCAGACCTTCATGTTCTGTTCTTTTTTCCTTTATACTAGCATTTTCCCATGACATTAAACTCCATAATGTGACATTAGCAGATGAATAATTGCAATGTACCCTAATTTATTTAAACATAATTTGTTTAACTCTATTATTAGAAAGGCTGGCTTTTTTATTTTCACTATTAAAAATAGCAATGCAATAAATACCTTTGCAATAAATCTTTGTCTACGACTTTGGATGGATTCCTAGAAGTAGAACTATTGCATGAAAGGACATGAACTCTTTTAAGAATGTTGATTCATATTGTTATATGCATCTCTAGGAAAATTGTGCTAGCTTGTACTTCAACCAGCAGATGATCAAAATAACTCTTGGTAGCATTTAATATTTTAACGTTGTTTTACCAGTTTGCTAGTTTAAAAATATCTCATTGTTTTAATTTGTATGCATTTGACTATTAATAAAACCCAATATTTTGCATATGCTAATTCTTCATTTATGTGTGTGTGCATGTGTGTGTGCACGTACATGTGTGTTTCCTTCTGTCTTGTATCCATTTTTCTAATAGGATATTTACATTTTTATTTTCAAATATATTTTTTCATTTGTTAAATACATAGCTCTTGGCATATTTGCTGCCAATATTACTTATCAGTTAATCGTTTGGTTTTAATTGTTATGTAGTCAAATTTTTAACGTTCCACTATGTATTCAAAGCTCATAATGTTTAAAACATGTCATTACACATTTTGGTAAAGAGAATACTCTATCTATCAATTTGTTCAGTCGTGGTTGGACAACAGACACGAAAGCAAGCTGTTAGAGGAGTCCAGTGACCCCTTATCCAGTAATCTTTGCAGGCAGTTTTGGAGAGTAGTGAATTATTCAAAATCACTCTTCCAAACTCAGCCTCCCATAACCTATTCTGAATGAAGGTTTGAGAAAATGCCAGTCTAGCAAAAAAAGAGCCCTTTGGGAACTTTTTCTCTAGAAATGATACAATTTCCTGATTACAAGAACTAAATCTTATAAAAAGCACCTCAAGAATCTTGAGGGGACATCAAATGCTCCTTGTCACATAGTGTTTTGATGAGTGAAGTATAAATAAATGTGAAAAATAAGGACTATTTTCCTCTAAATAAACAAGAATATAAAGTGAAAATGTATCTGGTCGATTATATTTGGAACAGTTTGGAAGGGAAAATGAGTTTAATTCAAGCCTAAAGTATAATTCGTCTACCAACTGTATATCTGATCTCACACTAAGTGGAGTCTCTAATGGCCACAAGTACCAGTAATCCCTGAGAGAAGATAGAAATTCCAGGGATATGTCTCTTCAACCTGCATCCTAAGGCCCTTCGTGGCAATATTTTTAAAGAGAGGGAAGAACGTACAAAGTATATTCCTTTTCCTTTCATTCCCATTCTGACAGTGTGAAATGCTAAGATAACATCAAGCCAGAGGAATCCTCACCATTGCACTTCACACCTAGCCCGCCCAAGGGCGTGGAAGAGAGACCAGCACTGGTAGCACAGAATTACCTTCGAGGAATCTAGCCGACGCTAGCCAAAACTGCCATCTGTCCACAGTGAAATCTGTCAATTGTGGCTATTTATGAAATCTCTAGTTGAGCCTATAAATGGCTCAATCTTACCTTGTGTCCTCAACGCTACTCTTTTCTATCCAAAATCTTACCAAGTCTTACACTCATGCTTCTGAAAGGAGGCAAGTGTAGAATAGTCACTAAAAAAGCTCATGAAATAGAGTCTTAAGGTAAAAAGTGAAAAGAGGCTGGACTCTGGAATCAATCTGAGCGTCAAATCCTGAGGATGCTTGTTATGTAATATTGGATACGTTATTAGCATCTCTGTGAAATGGGAGAAGTGAAGTTTCTCCTGCCTCACTCACAAGTGATGGGAAAGAGCCACCAAGAAAAGAAAGGAAGTGTCTGGCCAGCCATAGCAGCTGAAATACATGGCACTTCCACAGGCCCGCCTTGTGATTTTCCAAGTCACACAAAAAGTGCTGCAAATGGGTTTGGGGAGAGGAATGCAAACGGAGGTGCATGTGAGATTAAAACATGTCCTGGGAATGTTTAGCCCTCATTTTATTTTTCAGGAGTAATCTACATTCTTTCAACATGATACCATCTATGTTTGCTTAACACCAGGATACTCTATGGTCCACTGCCTGTTTTTGTTTTGTTTTATTTTTTTTTTAATTTACCATTGTTATCTGGAATTACTTCAAAATAAACAAAAACCACAGATGGAGAAAACGCCAGTCTAGCAAAAAGGTCCTCTGCCAGTTCCAAAAATGTTAACAAATATTTCCTAAGCAAGATTGGCCTCAGACTCTCTCTTTCAGCCAGCAGACCATACAAGGGATTACTAGAGATTCCTAAGGCAATCCAGTTTTGCTCTCCACTAGGCTATATTTTTGCCAAACCCCACCTCCTAAAACTCAAATACTCCAGGTGAGTTCTGCCATCCCTTTTACATTAATTCTGTTCACAAGGTCACTCTGATAACACAAAGTGAGTGGGTTCCAAATGTCAAAGCCGCAGCAGAAAGGGGGAGGGAAAAGCTTAAGGTAAGAGTTCTTATCTCAAGACTTTTTATGGAATTTTTTATATTTAAAGAAATATCACTGAAGTGTGAAGCCCTCCATAAACTTTTGGAGCATTTAAAAATGTTATTGTGCCATAAATCCATGGCTAATTTATCTCAGGATTTTAAGACATTTGTAACATTTTTATATCTCGATAGTTAAAGGAGGAATTTTTCTAAGAATTAACTGTATTTTATGAGTGTTACCAAGCCTCAGAGCAAATGAAACCCAAACCACCAGCAGTTTTCAGCTTATTATCTATAGCTTAACAATGGACTTTCGTACAAAAAACCATGGGCAACATATTTCCTAAGACAACGTCAAGTTCAGGTATCAGATTTCTTTTCTCCCCCCACAAAAGAATTATTTCTGTATTCATCAGTACACAGGGTATACTATACTTAGCAGGTGGAGAGCACAAGCTTAAGAGCTGGAAGAGAATGATATTCTGAATTTGCCATCAATTATTCGTGTGACCTTGGGGACATGACCTACCATCTCTGAGCTTCTGTCTCCACATTTCTAAATTGGGTTCAATAGCATGACCTCTGGCTCAGGAAAGAAAATCATAATAATTGTTCTCTACTTCAAAATACATGAACTGTGTTCCACACAGCAGTGGTAAGAAAAGAGTTTACAATGTACAGAGTATTTACACAGAAATTTTACTGTTCTCCTTGAATTTTTTTCCTTAAAACACAGACAGACACACAAATTCTCAAAGTCACTGGGGTTAATCATCCTTCTTCCTTCTACTTCCACTACTTAAGCCAATTTGCCTCCCTTTAGCATGACCCCTAGAGGATCACAGAGTGGAGAAAACACAGGTCCCTCAAATAAACAGCTCCTTACAAAATACGTTTCTTTTGTTAGTCAGAGAGTCCCATATGCATGATCTTAAAGAAGTCACATCCTTTCTGTTTCCTTTTAGTTTGGTGGGCTTGATGGAATGAAGGCTGATGCCTTCTCTGGGTCTACCTATGGGGATTTATTTTGATACTTGTAGCATTGCATAATAAATAAATCCATTATGATGAAGCCAATATCCAAAATAAGAAAATGAGACCTGAAAACTATCTGCATCATTATGCTTACCATCCCTGACCATTACAAATAATTTCTCTTGATTTTAGTAAGCAAGCCTCACTTTTCCATAAATTTTTCATAAAACGAAGTTTGTGATGAGTCCCTGCCTAAAGAATGCAGATTCCATTCCACTAGTAAGCTGGGTGTTGGCTGTAGGCTTTTTTGGAAATGATTAAATATTACAAATGTAAGACATGTTTAAGTGTGCATGAAGTGGCTGCATTGCAAAACTTGACTGAAACGAGAGAAAAAAGATTTTAGCTAAAGATTAAGGGCCAATGTGGGCTGGGGCCGGAGGGGGGGTGGTGGTGGGGAAGCATGGGGAATGACAGAGATACTAGAAGACAGAGAAGCACCCAGGGAAAGAGTTTCTAAGCAATAAGGAGGATTCTCCCAGAATCCCTTAGACTTAGACTATTTTTTCTTGGTAGCCTAAACTAGGACATTCCTCACATCCTTACAAACTTAGTTGCAACAGCCATTTTCTAGGTTTTCGAGGGGGTTTTTTGCTGGAAAAAAATTAGTACATAGCATCCTCAGTAGAAGAGAGCTACAGTTGCATCCTTATACAGATTTGTGACCAGACAATGAAGAGTTAAAGCAACAGAGTCACAGTCAATGATGCTCCATAACTGGGGCAAAAACGCTTTGCATTTTCAGGACTGAAGGGTGACCAGTGCAGGTCAGAGTGTGAGAACGCTCCTCAGTCAATGCCTGCTGTTCTGGATTAAGGCTGTGTACAGGGCCGGCATGAAAAGCAGATGAGACCACAGAACTGGCGCGATGCAAGACAGAGAAAACAGAAACAGGTCAGCCACCACCCTTACCTATCTTAAGAAGCCAAGGTCCTGAGGACAGATTGCCATGCCCCCAGGCTGCCCCAACTGCTAACCATGTGGCCTTGGTCAGGTTAACCTCTCAGAGCCCATTTCCTCGTCTGAGCAAAGAAGACAGTATTAGACCTTTAATCTCATTGTGTGTGTTGGTGAACACACTGCACACCAGAAAGTGTCAACAGATGGTCAACAAAGTGAATTCTTTCCCCGGCAACAGAAACCCCCTTAAGTCAGTGTCCTGTAGATATGGTGAGTGGGCATCCCTCCTCCTCCCTATAAAAACGTTTCCATTTCTTTGAAGAAAATTATTAAATCACCTCTCAGAACTGCGGTACCTTAGGGGAAAAAAAAAATAGTAAACGTTTTCACTAACACAAACTATGTTCTTCCTCCTCCCCTTCCCCAAAGATTCAATTAACAAGAGGGAAAAGGTGGCGTGTTTTTAACAAGTTCTTCACGCTGAATTGCTTAGAGATGTACATTAGCCCTCCTTTTAGTAATAGGAAAAAATTATCTCGTCATGACTCGACTCTTTCCCACCTCCAGCCGAGGACTGCAATCAATCAGCCAGACAGCAAGATTGATTTTCTAATTAAGCCGGCATTTGTATCCGCTTGCAGAGCCACAGAAGGCTTCCCTACTGTATCTTCCCAACACATTCCTATTTGTATTCATTTACCCTCACATTTAAAGCACTTTCAAAGTTGGGGGGTTGGAGGGTGCAGATAGCCTCTCTTTCCGCGCAAATACCCAATAGGATGACTGCCTGCTTCAGGGAAGAATTCCGTTAAGTGATTGAACAAAGGAGAGGAAACGTGAACAGAGCCCATTTGGACTTGATTCGGCTCACATGTGGATGAAACCGGCCACCCTGGCCCTGTCGCCCTCTCTGCCTCCCCCACAGGCCCAGCCAGGATTGTCTCCCAGGCCCAAACAGAGGGCTGGAGGGGGCAGGCTCTTAGCATTTCTAAAAGTTCCATTTGAAGCACTGCTTGCCAAAAAGGTATAGCAAGCAGGCTTTTGTGCTGGCCTCTGTGATGAGATGTGCTGGTGATTTAATTTACTTAGGGGGAGAATATGAAACCCTGAACAGCTCAGCCGGATTAAGTTTCCTCAGGGACTCCCCCGAAGGAGAAAACTTACTTTAGCAATTCTGGATCCAGTGTGCCCTCCCTTGTTGCTCATGACCTTCCCTCAGTGAGAGACACTGGGGAATAAAGCTAAAATCAGTAAGAAAAGCTGGCATCTTTTTAGTTCATTCCTGGTACATCCATTACCTAATATTTTATTTAAAAGCTCAGGCTTTCACTAATTCGAAATACTAATTTCAATTTCGGGAACATTCTGACCTGACCTGGGATGGACTTTATTTATGTTCGGTGTTGAAAAGAAATGAAGAGAGAGAGAGAAAGAAGGAAAAGGTAAGGAGGGTGGCGGAGGCAAGGTGACCAGGGTATGGCGGTGTGTGATGGGCTTATTTAAGAAACAATTTGTTTTAAAGACCTTAAAAAAATAGCCTTTCGAGCAGCATCATTCGTATTCATTAAGTAGCTGCTGCATTTTGATGGCACCACTCTAGTCACTCATGTCCCCCTGGGCTGCACGAACAACATCCTCTGACTTGAACTCCTCTTCCCCTGAAGCCATGTCCTCTGTCTGACCTCCCTCTTCCTGTCAATGGTACCTCTGTGCTCCCAGTCATCAAGTTCAAACCTGGGTATCACTGTGGACTCCATTCTCCCTTGACCCCAGGGTTCCCTCGGTGCTGTTTTCGATTTCACTGCCAGAGTAACAACATCATTCCTTCCAGAGTATCTCAGAATCTGTCATCCCATGCACAAAGACTTCCAGTGGCTTCCCACTGAATCCTATGGAGGCATGAGCTCCTCAGTTGAGTTCATCTCTTTCGATTTTCTGACACGACATCCATGTTTTAATGGTTTGGATGGTACCATCCCCAGGGTATTTGGAAATTGTGTCAGAGTTGTGTTTGCCACAGTGACTGGAGGTCACAGTGTCATTTAAGGAGTAGGACGTTTAGCATCCCAGGCACCAGATCGTCACAGAACTCTGTTGAGAAACATTACCACAAGTTTAGTCAAACTTCACTTTGTTCCTCCTGCAAACATGTATCCTCTGGTTGTGAAACCATCCAAGTTCAAATCTGCCCCATGGGCCACCTCTCCCATTCAAACTGCCCTGACCACCACCACCCTGCCCCAACATGTGCGTGCACACACACAGACACACACACACACGTAGGACTTCATCTTTCATTTTCCTGAATATCTCTTAGGAATCTAATCACAGACTGACTTTCACAAATAAATTGGCCTAATAATCTCTCCATTAAATTGTAAACTCGAGAGAAAGTACTTAGAGCACGCATTATTTACCTCTGACGAAAGTTACACAATGCTTTATATACAACAAGTGCTCAATATGCAATCATGAAATTGATCTGGGAAGAGAATCAGGAAATCAGAGGCCCAGGAAGGCAGGTGGAGCCTGAAAGACTGGATAGCAAAGGCAAGAGAAAACCATATTCTTAGAAAGGGGAAGACTGACCAGGCCGACGACTTCTGCAGCCCACACAAGCAGTCTGAGAATGAGACTGCAGTCCAGGTGAGGGGGGAGGCAGCAAAAGCCAAGGCTTCTGGGCTCAGGCGGAAAGAAGGGTAAATGAGACACCAATGAGCAGCTCAGAGAGGAATCAGGAAACAAAAGGACAATTCAGAATCAAAAATGATCTCAGTAAGTGGTTAAGAACCTGGGTGCCAGTGATACTGGCAGGTTGTGTCCAGGGCCTCCCAGCAGATGAAGGGCGCAGCTGCATGGCAATGGACCCGAGACACAGCTGAACGCATGTTTTGCCCCCGGCTCTGCGCTCTCGTGTGGTTCCTCTGAGGGTGGGCCTCCATCCTGGCTCCATTAGCACGAGCTCTGCAGGTGGGGACAGACCCCTGGGAGCATTTGGCCTATATGTATGCAAGAGGCAGCAGAAGCTTTTAGAAGGCAGAGCTGGGGGTAGGAACGGGAGCTGCCTAGCTGTTTGAAGGGAAGGACTGCAGGTGGGAGAAGGAGGAAAGCAATGTTTCAGAAGCACACTCACCTAAGGTAACCTGGACACATGACTAATGGTTGGGAAGAAAAGTGACTTTGGGAAAGAGAAGCAACACTTGAAAGTGAATTTTGCAGAGGAAATGGGAGGGGAGAAATGCTGAGAAGATAAGCCCATAAGTAAAAGCAGCTGTGCTAGGTGCTAGGCTTGAAACAACAGAGAGAAAGAGGAAAATGTGAGAATGTGTTATGAAGAGGACTTCAAAGCCAAGGCTGTGAGATCTCAAAATGAAGAGACTCCCTGGAGTGGAAAGAACAGACTCAAGTAGTCAAAGAGAAAGACTATGGAGAACACAGAGAGAGGTCTCTTGACTAGAAAGACCACATCAATGTGGTCTTTCCCATAAACTGGGAGAGGCAGTTGTAACGAGTCAGAAGAAACTGAAATTAAATGGAAAGTCTATCTATTTTGGAAAAGCAAAAACCATTAACTACAGTAAGAATAACCAAGAAAATGCATCAGTGGCTACTTATTGGAGGAGACTTTTGTGTGGAGAACCTTACTGGAGAAGGTGGTATTTGAAATACACTCCAACGAATAGGAAGACTTTCTGTAGGTAAAGAGAAAAGAACTGAGCATTCCTGGGTGATGCAGACATTGTGAATAGCAGCCTAGAACCAGGAAAGTAGATTCCACAGATAGAAGACAAGTCTAGTGGACAAAAGAGAATGGAAGAGAGGAGAGAAACGAAGAAGAGGTGATTTGCAACACTGGAAAATTTAATCATCGTAGCTAGTGGTGAACCATTCAATGCCATGAAAGGAAGGTGCAGATGTCATGGGGATATTGAGAAAACATATTCACTGACATATGAAAAAGTTACTTGGTTGATAAAGTTATATGCATCCCTATGTTTACTGCAGCATTATTTACAATAGCCAAGATATGGAAGCAGTTCAAGTGTCTGTTGACAGATGAATGGACAAAGAAGATTTAGTGTATACATACAATGGAATATTACTCAGCCATAAAAAGAATGAAATCTAGCCGCTTGTAACAAAATAGAGGAATCTAGAGAGTATAATGCTAAATGAAATAAGTCAGTCAAAAAAAGACAAGTACCATATGATTTCATTTGTTTGTGAAATATAAGAAACAAAAGAAACAAGGAAAAAAAACAGACAAATGAAAAAACAGACTCCTAACTATAGAGAACAAACTGATGGTTGCCAGACGGGAGGTGGGCGGGGATGCATGAGTTAGGGGATGGGGATTAAGAAGTGAACTTGTCGTGATGAGCACTGAGTAATGTGTAGAACTGTCGTATCACTGGATTGCACAACTGAAATCAATATAACACCATATGTGAACTATACTGGAATTTTAAAAGTAAACAAACATTTTAAAAAAGAAGAAAAGTTACTTGTTTCTGTGGGGGATTGTAACACCCAGTTTACATTCTAAAAACTCACTATGTCACCCTTCCCTCTCAAGCACCACTTTCCTCGGATGATTTTTGCTTTCAGATCTTGGAAAGGGGAAGAATTCCATGAACTTCTTGGACTTGGGCTGCGGTCACCCTCAGCACCTCCCTTTATCTTTGACAGTCTCGATGGCATTCACAAAGGAATGGTGACAGAGCTAATTAGAGGGAAAGTTCATTAGACTCTAGACCTCCTAAAATGTCTCCCTACCTTCAGCAACTCTTCAAGTTCCTGAGAGTGCTGCCTAGAGAAACAGATTTGCACTGAGGCAGAACTCGATGGCTGTGTAGATCATTCCCAGATGGTTCCAGACAAAGGGTGGGATTTGCAAGCACAGAAACAATGGGTGTGTTTTTGTTTATAAGGGTTTGCCGCTGGGAGTGACTCTAGGTGTTAGGGATGGAATCCACAGAGCTGTCTCAGAACAGATTATTCACCTCCCTCAGTGAAAGATCCCCCAAACTGCATGAGAGAGCAAGGCTGAGTACATGTCCCTTCTCCTCACCAGGGCCAATTTTGGAGTCAGCTGCATCCTTAAATTAACCACGGCTCTTTTTTACCCAAGGTTCTATTCAGAGATGTCTCTTCTAGAAGCAAATTGACATTTGGAGCACAAAGGCAAGTGAGCTGAGGCTGAATGATATGCAAGTATTTTGTTTTGTTTTGTTTTCTTTCTAAATATGTGCAGGAAAATATGGTCACATGTATGAGCCCCTGAAGGGCTCTTTCTTTTGCACATAGATGATAAATTGCTACCTCTTATGAAAGAATAGAAGATTCATCCCCAGGCATTCATTTTGTCCCATCCTAGAGCCAAAATTCATTTCAGGGATAGGTAAGAGGAAAAGGAACTGCCGCAGCATGGACACAAAATGGGGGGAGGAGAAATCTCGTTAATATGAAATCTTTCATTAAATAAAATGAAATGAGAGAAACTTCTGGAATCAGAATGACCTTGGGTTGAATCTTCACTTCAAACTCACAATTAGAACTGCAGTCCCTTCATCTCTTAAGTAAGAGTAATAATACTTGCTTCTTACAGTTGCTGTGAAGACAAAAGGAGAATGTTCGGAAAGCTGAGCCCAGGGCTTGCACGTATTGTGTACTCTATGAGAAAGGATTGTGTCAGCGGGAACTTCGAAGGTTCTTCGCCGAACGAGGGGAATGTTGGGGTGTGAGGGGTAGAAAGAATAGTAGCTGCCACAAAACCAGCTGCCACGTAGCCTGGCTCATTTGCCTGTCTCTCCCTAAAGGGAATTTCTGTTCTGGCGTCCAGCGCGATGAATCACTGGACACCGAGATGAGTGCACATCCAGCATCTACCACTGGTATCTTTCTTAATGTTTTCAACACCATCCAAAAAAAAAAAAAAAAAAAAAAGGACCAACCAGCCAGTTGGAGACCATTCAACACTAAATAAACATTTGGAATGGGGCCATGCCTTTTGCAAAATTATAATCTGCTTAAAATAGATGGCCTCAGAGGTCAGTTTCAAAAATACTCCGTTGGATGTCCACATTTGTTTACTTCTCTCCAAAGGCAATTTGGGGGCAAGCAACTCAGACAGCTGCTCAGGACATCAGGCTCGAAGTACAGACGCCGCTGTGCCTTGAACAGAATGTGCTGCGCCAAGGCTTCTGTGTTAGCAAGGCCTCCATCTACCATCGTCAGAGAAGGCAAGGGCCCCCCAGCAAGGGTGCAAGCCTTACAGCCGGCATTGAGGGAGGGAAGTGGAAAGGAGGGTTGGAGGAAAGCTCTGCACGCATTTCTGATCTGGAGCCCTGTTGGGTCTCTTAAGTTCTCCTGTCCCTAGCAAAATGATCTCTTAGTTTTCCAGTAAATAGATAGACAGACAGACAAATAGATAAATAGTCCTAAAAGCTTATTGAAAAGCTAAACATGTCTCAAAGATTGAATTGTTTTCACAAAGCACTGTTTAGGTAAAATAACTAAATGGTTCCCCACAACAAAGGCACATATTGAAAATAAGGAAACGTGTTTGTGGCATAACTTTCTTGGCTTTCCAAAAAATAAAATACAAAAAATTGGTTTTAGATATAGCTATCTCTCCCTTTTCATCTCTAATGAAGTAATAATAATAATGGTATCACATATGCTTTTTTAGCAGAAAAAAATTTTAATTGCCAAGAACAGAATTGCAAAACATTGAAGAGACTAATAAATTGGCTATTAAAATCCTTTTGAGGAAATCATTAACTTTGAGTATGCTGTGTAAAGTAGTTCTCAAGTTTTTCATTGATCCATCTTAAAATGAGGAATGAAAGAACTGGCTCTAGCAAGTAAGGATTTTCTTTGTACCTCCAGAATATTTTATTTGAATGGAAATACCAATTCTTCTGAGACAGCCTGCCTTGACTATTCCAGCCCATGCCAATTTTCTGCTTTACTGATCTTTTAGGCAAAGTATAGTTAGTCCACTGCATTTAGGAGCGAATTACCACAGCTTGTGATTTGGTCAACTGTTTCACCTGTGTTTGTTTTGTTCCCCAATTAGATGGTAAGCATTGTGAGGACAGCTTCTATACCTTATATTTGCAACATACTTCCTGGGTACCTGTTCAGTGCTAAGCACACAGAATCTTTATTAAATACTTAATGAAAAGAAATCTTTTTTGGATGACTACAGTTTGAAAGGGGTGGGGGTGTCTCATATGAATGTTGCCTCAATTAGTGTTTTGTTTTTTTTATAATTTTATAATTTTTTATTATGTTATGTTAGTCACCATACAGTATACCCTTAGTTTTTGATGTAATGTTCCATGATTCATTATTGCCTCAATTAGTGTTATCCAACATGCAGGCATATTAAAAATCACCTGAGTGCATCTTAGAATTTCCTAAGAGGCGCCTGGGTGGCTCAGTCAGTTAAGCATCCAACTCTTGATTTTGGCTCAGGTCATGATCTCAGGGTCCTGAGATAGAGCACTACATGGGGGGGGAGGGTCCTCTCTCAGTGGGGAGTCTGCTTAAAGATTCTCTCCCTCTCTCTCTGTCCCTCTCCCTGCTGGTGCACTTTCTCTAAAATAAATCTTTTTTTTTTTTTAAAGAAGAATTACCTGAGAAGATTCTAAAACATTCTTATGCTCCATGCTAGATGCTAGATTAAAACAGAGACGAAAAATGTCTTTGCCATCAAAGGGATTGTAAATTTAGGGCCTAACGCAAACATCACAGGTAACAGGTAAATAAATATGGTGAATAAATTCTTCAGATAGACAAGTTGATCACCTTTTGGCTTCTTCAGTTACCCGTAATTTCTGAGGATATATTACAGCGATCTTGACTGGACCTGGGTATTCCCTAAGCCTTCTTCAATAACCTACCTCCCAACCGTTCTCCGGGATGGGGTTATTTTTACAGACGGCCGAAGTCATCTATCGTGTACTTGATGTTGATTATTTTTGCTTGCAAGTTCTATTTCCAAGTTCTAGGGGGAAAGAACATGGAAACATAGCTTTATGTATCATAGGCATATCTATTATTACTATATACTCTGGCAAAAATAAATTTCAGATTTATTCTTCCATGTAAAAGTAAACCAGATTTATCCTTCCACCTGAAAATGCTGGAAGGACCAACTCCCAAAGTATGAGACACAAAGCAAATTAGAGTAGTGATCCCTGAGGAGGCGAAGGAGGTGAGAACTACAAGTGCCCCAGCTTACTCCCTAGAGAAAGATTCCAGACCATGGTGCAGGGAGGGGAACCCAGTATGAGCAGGGCAGAGGAAATGGAGTGGGGAGAGTAGGGAAACTGGAGCATCAATAGCTCATAGAGTAGAGTACTGGGAGGAGAGAGAGTTGCACTGAGAGGAAAATTCCAAGATTTGCAGAAGACCCCCCTCAAATTCTCCACTGTCCTGATGAGCAAATGAAAGTGAGGAAATTACCCAAAAGGATTCCAGGGAACAGTGCCCAGAATGGTGTCTGTTTCCCACAGCCAGAAGAGAAAACTTCATAAATCATGGTTGATGGACTACAGCAGGGGTAGGCAACCCACGGTGCCAGGCCAAATCCAGCCCCACACTGACTTTTGTAAATACCATTTTCTTGAAATACAGACACACCCATTTCTTTATGTATTTGCTATGGTTGCTTTCACGCTGCAATGACAAAGTTGAGTAGCTGGGAGTGAAACTAGATAACCCACGCAGCCTAAAATATTTACTATCCAGCCCTTTACAGAAAGTTTGCTGACAGACACTTACGTTAAAATACTAAGAGTCTCGTCTCAGCAGTGGGGAAAAAAATTAACCCTGCACTAAATGCTGCTCTGGTCCTACCTAATAAAGCTTGCTTTTAAAAGCAAGATCTAAAGGGAAGAAATTGTTTCTTAATTAGTTCCTTAACTATGTTCCAGAAGAAAGCTCAAGAATATCTTCAGAAACACACCAAAGTAAAATTCACAATGTCTGGCATCCAATCAAATGTAACTTGGCAAGCAGGGGCACCAGGGTAGCTCAGTTGGTTAAGTGTCTGACTCTTGGTTTTGGCTCAGGTCATGATCCCAGGGTCCTGGGATGGAGTCCCACATAGGGCTCCTTGCTCAGTGGGGAGTCTGCTTCTCCCTCTGTCTGCTGCCCCCCACCCCCTCTTGTGCACATTCTCTCTCTCTCGCTCTGACAGACAAATAAATGAAATCTTAAAAAAAAAAGAAAGATCTTCCCCCATCTTTCCCCCTCCCCCTACTCGTGGGCACATGCGTGTGCACTCTCTCTCAAAAAAAAGTTACTCAGCATGCAAAGAAGGAAAATATAATCCATTAAGTATCAATAGAAATTTGATTGAAAATATAAATCAAATAAAACTGATCTATAAATGACACATGATAAAATTAATAGACAAGGACATTACATTATTATGCCTGTATGCCATGTGTTGGTGCTTGAGGAAAGATTGAACATGCAGGACAAGGCCATGAAAGGTATATATAAAAAAGATCCAAATCTAATTGTTGACCACTGAAATATACAATAACATAACCATGAAGAGTAAGGGAGGCATAAATGGAATTATGCTGCCGTAAGGTTTCTACATTGTTTGTGAAGTAGTTTAATACGATCTGAAGGTAGATTGTGATAACACATAAACATGTTGTAATTCTAGAGAAACTATTTTTAAAAAAGTAATATAAAGCATTAGGGTGTTAAGCCTATCAAATAAATTCTTTATTCAAAACTGTCTTCATTTCTAACATTTCTGTTTGTTTCTTTTTGTTTCCATTTCTATGCTAACATCCCCCATATGTAGTTATGTTTCTTGTCAACATTTTCCATTAAGACTTTAATATATTTACATGGTTACTTTTTTAAAGACAATTTTTTAGAGTAGTTTTAGGTTCACAGCAAAAGTGAAAAAAGATACAGAGATTTCCAATATACTCCTCTGCCCCCACCCATGCATAGCCTCCCCATTATCAACACCCCCACCAGAGTGGTACACTTGTTACAATCCATGAAACTATTGATACATGAGAATTACCCAAAGTCCATAGTTTACATTACAGTTCACTCTTGGTGTACAATTTTTGGGTTTGGACTAATGTATAATAGCATGTATCCATCAATAAGCACCATACATTGTATTTTCACTGCTTTAGAAATTCCCTGTGCTCTTCCTACTCATCCCTCTTACCACCAAACCCTGGCAATCACTGATCTTTTTACTATATCCAGAGTTTTATCTTTTGTAGAATGTCATATATTTGAAATCATGCAATAGGCTTTCAGGTTGGCTTCTTTCACTTAGTAATATGCATTGAAGATTCATCCATGTCTTATTATGGCTTAATAACTCATTTCCTTTCAGTACTAAATAATATTCCATTGTCTGGATATACCACAGTTTATTTATCCGTTCACTTACTGAAGGACATCTTGGTTGCTTCCAGGTTTTGGCAATTATGAATAAAGCTACTATAAATATTCATGTGAAGGCATTTGTGTGGGCATAAGTTTTCAATTCCTCTGAGTAAACACCAAGAAGTGTGATTGCTGCATTGTATGGTAAGGGTATGTTAGCTTTATAAGAGACCATCAAAGTGTCTTTCGAAGTGGCTGAACCATTTTGCATTCTTGCCAGCAATGAATGAATCCTCCTATTGCTCCACATCTTCACTAGCATTTGCTGTTGTCAGTGTTCAGGATTCAGGCCATTCTAATTGGTAGGAAGTAATATTTCAAAGTTTTAATTTGCATTTCTCTGATGATATGCTGTGGAGCATCTTTTCATATGTTTATTTGCCATCTGTATGTTTTCTTCAGCAAGGTATCTAATAAGGTCTTTGGCCCATTTTTTAATTGGGTTGTTTTCTTTTTTTTGTTAACTTCTAGGATTTGTGTATTTTAGATATCAGCCCTTTATCAGATGAGTCTTTTGCAAAAATCTTCTCTCAGTCTATGACTTGTCTTATTATCTTGACCTTGTCATTTGCAGAGCAGAATTTTTTAATCTTAACAAAATCCAACTTATCAATTTTTTTCTTTCATGGATCGTGTCTTTGGTATTATATCTAAAAAAGCATCACCATACCCAAGGTAATCTAGGTTTTCTCCCATCTCATTCTGGGGAGTATTATAGTTTTGCATTTTATGGTTTGGGCTATGATTCATTTTGAGTTAATTTTCATGAAGGATGTAAGGTCTAAGACTAGATTTTTTTTTTTTTTTTTTTCACCTGGATGTCCAGTTATTCCAGCACCATTTGTTGAAAAAGCTATTTTTGCTCCTGCATGGCTATTTTAAGTTCCTCTTGTTAGGAATTTTAATATCTGGGACATGTATTGATCTGCTTCTACTATCTTTTTCTGTTGGTAATGGTTAACATTTTCCAGTTTCTTCACATGTCTTGTAATTTTTTATTGAATGTTGGACATTATGTATATAAAAGTATAGTGGAAACTAAAATAAATAATATTTGCAGATGACATGATGCTATATATAGAAAACCCTAAAGACTCCAGCAAAAACTATTAAAAGTAATAAATGAATTCAGTACAATTGTAGGACACAAAATTAATATACAGATATAAGCTGCATTTCTATACACTAATAAAATGCAGAAAGAGAAATTAAAAAAACAAGTCTATTTGCAGTTACCCCTAAAAGAAAAAATACCTAGGAATAAATTTAACTAAGGAAGTAAAAACCTGTATTCTGAAAACTGTAAACCACTGATGAAAAAAATTGAAGATGACACAAACAAATGGAAAGATATTCTATGCTCATGTATTGGAGGGATACTGTTAAAATGTCCATATTGCCCAGAGCAATCTATAGTTTTGGTGCAATCCCTATCACAATGCCAACAGCATTTTTCACAAAACTAGAACAAATAATACTAAAATTTGTGTGGAACCAGAATAGACCCCAAAGAGCCAAAACAATCTGGAGAAAGAAGAACAGAGCTGGGGACATCACAATCTCCAATTTCAAGATAGACTACAAAGCTGTAGTAATCAAAACAGAGTGGTACTGGCACAAAAACAGACACATAGATCAATGGAACAGGATAGAGAACCCAGAAATAAACCCATGCTTATATTCAGTCAATCTACAACAAAGGAGGCAAGAGTGTCCAATGGAGAAATGACAGTCTCTTCAATAAATGGTGTTGGGAAAAATAAACAGCTACATGCAAAAGAATGAACCTGGACAGCTTTCTTACATTATACACAAAAATAAACTGAGAATGGATTAAGGACCTAAATGTGAGACTTGAAACCATAAAATTCGTAGCAGAAATCATAGGCAGTAATTTCTTTGACATTGGCCCTAGCAACATTTTTCTAGATGTATCTCCTCAGGCAAGAGAAACAAAAGCAAAATTAAACTATTGGGACTACATCAATATAAAATGTGTTTGCACAATGAAGGAAAACATCAACAAGAAGGCAAGGCAATCTAATGAATGATAGAAGATATTTGCAAATAGTATGTCCAATAGGGGTTAAATATAAAATATATAAAGAACTTGTACAAACCCAAACCCCCATGAATAATCTAATTAAAAACAAAAGACCCAAATAGACATTTTTCCAAAGAAAACATAGATTGTAAACTAACACATAAAAAGATGCTTAACATCACTAATCCTCAGGAAAATGCAAATAAAAACCACGAGCTATCACCTTACACCTGTCAGAATGGCTAAAATAAAATTAAACACACACACACACACACACACACAAGAAGTAACACGTGTTGGTAAGGATGTGGAGAAAGGGGAAACTCTTATACTGTTGGTTGGAATGCAAACTGGTGCAGCCATTTGGAAGACAGTATGGAGATTTCTCAAAAAGTTAAAAACAGAAATACCATACAATCCAGTAATTCTACTACTGGGTTTTTACCCAAAGGGGGGAAAAACACATTAATTTTAAAAAGATACATGTACTCCTATGTTTATTGCAGTATTATTTACAATTGCCAAGCTATAGAAGCAACCCAAGTGTCCATTAATAGATGAATGGATAAAGAAGATATACTGTTTATACATACATGCAATGAAATATTACCCATAAAAAAGAATGAGATGTTGCCACTTGTGACAACATGGATAAACCTAGAAGGTATTACACAAAGTGAAATAAGCCAGGCAGAGAAAGACAAATATCCTATGATTTCACTTATATTTGAAATCTAAACAACAAATGAACAAGAAGCAGAAACAGACCCATAAGTACAGAGAACAAACTGCAAACTGATGGTTTTCAGAGGGAAGAGTGTTGGGAGGTGGGAAAAATAGGTGAAGGAGAGTGGGAGGTACAGGCTTCCAGTTACGGAACGAATGAGTCACAGGGATAAAAGGTCGAGAATGGAAAACACAGTCAGTGATATTATAGACAGCACTGTATGGTGACAGACGGTAGCTACATTTGTGGTGAGCCTAGCATAACCTACAGAATTGTCAAATCAACTATTTTGTATGGCTGAAACTAACATAACATTGTGTGTCAAACACACTTCTATTAAAAAATACTTTTAAAGATACAATATTTGCACTACCCTGTTAACCCCAGAAAGGACATCGCTCTTCTTCTATCAGGCTACTAGTACTGTATGCTTAGCTCAATCTAACCTTTAGCTGCGTGGGGTCTTGTCTTTTTCACAATCATATTCAGTTCACCATTGATTTTATAAGTTTTGTGGGCAGAATGGGGACTTTCCTTTCAGCTGGCCTTGAAAACTGAGAACCTGTGAGACTCCGGAGGCAGTGTCTAGTTTTAAACTGCTAGGGAATTTAATTTGCTCTTCAGCCAGCCCCACCCCCAGTTTTCTGCGCCTGGAAGATCTCCCTCTGCCCTTCTGCCTCACCCCCAACCTTCAGCGGTGTTCTGCTTGACACTTGGTGAGGAACTCTGGTGCTCAGAGTTATCCCTTTCAGCTCTCCTGCTCTGCCTCTTGTCTTCATCGCCTACCCTGTATACACTTGGTGAGACCTCATGGGAGAGAGTCAATGGATAGATACAGACTTGCTCTGTGCCCAGAGTCCCTAGGATCCCAGAGTCCATTGTACTACCCCAAATTCAACTAGTTTTTCCTTACTCCAGTCTGTGTCAGGTTCCCTTCACCTCCTGCTCTTCCACCAGAAAGGAGGCACCCCTGGGTCTCCCTCTACTCTCCTAAGAAGTACCTGAATTTTCTGAAATTTGGTTCATTTAGGCTTCTTTGAATCCCTCAGTCTTTAAAGGGTTAGAAACAAATCTATGATTTTGTAAGTGATCTGACTTTTTTTCATTGTTAGAATGAGAGCAACAGTTCCTTGGGACTTTCCCCATTCTAACTGGAAGCAGACTCTCGAAGGAGCTTACAGTTTAGAATGAGCAATGTGATTTGGCCTACTTGTTACAATGATAATAAAGGTGGCAGAAGTACAACACAAGAGGCGTTTATATTATTTCAGACTGTAAGTTAGTAAAAAGTATGGAACCTTAAACCACTGACTCTTGAGACTTGAAGCTAAATGATTTTAATAATGATTTGATAAATTGCATAATTTGCAAATTAATACATTTAAAATTAGTAAGTTATTTGCCCAAGTCCAACGTTTTATCTGTGGGGGCGAGTTTGCCACAGACCTAAATAAAATTGGAGTTGGTAAGACCTTACAGATCATTTAATCACACAGTCAAGAGAATTCTAGACATCCATGAAAATCTATTTAGAGCTGCCATAGGATATGAGTAGAAATCCAGTCTGCCCTGGTTCCCCTTTTCCAAACATTTAATACTGCTTTTATCAGTTTTCGATGTTGAGTTTTGTGTTACATATCATCTGAAATAGAGGTTCTGGTCCTTTTCAAACTATGAAAATCACAGTCGATTTCCCACATACACACACACTTCCAAAGACACATAAACACATAGCTCTACATACATTTTCCTGTTAGGGAAACTGAGGTCCAGAGATGTAAAATGACTCCCCTAAATTCACACAGCTAAGTAATAGCAGAAGTGGTGCCAGAAACCCTAAACCCAGTCCATTTTCTTCTCCACGTGTTCCTTTTCATCACTAATTAATCTTCCTGCCCTAGGCTATTGTAAGTCTCCACCACACTGGTCGATTTCAGTGTGGGACCACGGATGAGCAGGTTTAGTCGGATTGATGAATGATTCCTAGGGCTTTGGAGACTCTCGCGTGACATCAGTTGGACCCAGGTGAAATGGTAATCACCAGTGTATAAATGATTTGGACACTGTAATTTCCCCCTGTGATTTAGTTTGCTTTCTTCCGTTGATTTATTTAGAATGTGCTCTGCTACATCTCCCAACCTTGCTACACTTGGAGCACCAATAAACGTCAAACAGATTAGACAGGCCCATTACTCAATGGGCACATTTCTAAAAATGGTACAAAGGTGAAATCCCAGCAGTTTGAGATGATTGGAGTATTTACAGAATGTTAGGGAAACATCTGCTTCAAAGATTCAGAGGTTCAAGAGTTGATATAATGTTTTATTAGAAGCCTACACCACCAGTAGTCACTGTACAGAAAATATTAAGCCATTACAGAGTGAATGAGTTTTGAGTACCTATTATATAGAATGGGCTGTACAGAGATTGGCCCTCTAATAGCCACTTAGAGTGAATACATTTTGCTTTTATCAAAAGAAGAGAGAATGGAACTCGCTTTTATGGCTTTGCTCAAAGATAAATGTGGGTAGAAAGAGGTATTTTTGTCTTCTGTGCTGACCACTTAGGTTTGGTCATATAGCATCCTTACCCTGGTATAATGTCACCAAGGCTCAACAAGCAGACAAAAGGTGCTAACAATTCACTAGAGCTAATGTTGGAATTTTGGTTTGTCTTCATTATTACCATAATAACCATTAATAGATCATCCATTATACAGCCAAACATTATGCAGATCTCATTGATATTTTTAAGAATCCTAAGATATAGGTACAATTATTCCCATTTTACACATTGGGAAATATGGTCTCAGAGAAATTAGTCAACCCAAGTCAGTTGCTTGGGTCCACATTTAGTAGGTAGTGAAGCTGGGATCCTAACCCAATCAAATAAATTCCCAAGTCCCTGCTTTTTCCACTATTGTCATTGGTTGTGCAGAATACATCAGCTTAAGGTTGAAATAACAACACCCCAAATACGTTGTTCTGGTTATTCTATAACAACTAGACGTTTATAATCTCTTTCAAGGAGTCGTCCAGAGTAAAGTCTGTTGATGGGGACACACGGCAATTGCTAATGGATTTGTTCTAGAATCACACTCCTGTAATCTCCTCTTCAATAAGATTTAATTTCATCTCCAGTGTTTTCTTTGGGATGCTGTTCTCCTTCAACAGCTAATGGGGTAGTTGGGGGAAGTCTGCAAAAAAGAAAACAATATGCCTGAAGAGGAGGGAAGACAGCATATGAGCTACGCTCGGCAGGAGCCCACTGGTATTTCTGGTCTGTGACGCTCAGTTCACCGTGCAGTTTCATACATGGACACAGATGCACACATGTGCCTGTGTGCACCTGCACGCACCAAAAGGAAAGGGAGAGACAAGATGGGTATGGCTCTCTTCCTCTTGCTTTGCATTTCTGAGGAAATAGCAGTTGGATTCATCATTTATTAATCACAGATTTTGGTTCTCTATCTTGAGCATAGAAAAACATCCCTTGATTTTCAATACATACTCTGCTAATTGGCAGGTTTTGCGTCTCAACTAAACTGCAAAGGGAAGGGTACATACTAAACCGGTTGCCCTACTTGGGCAGCTCCTGGCAGGAATGGGGGGGGGCGGATTAGCATGCATCACAGAAGGCTTTTGTGACCCTGGGAGACAGGAGAACCTGAAATAACCTTAATATCCTGTCAGCTTTCATTACCAGACCCCACTGAACAAGTAAAGCCTATTTAACAATCTGTCTGGGAAGGAAAAATCCATAGCTGGTTTTTTAGCCAGGATTTTTCATCCTGTTCTTTTTTATCCTGGGGATATTTTCTTCCACCTCACTTCTCAGAGCAACACCACTGGGCTACACCCAAGTTATACGGGGTCCTGGTTTCATCACATCTCTCCGCCCCGCGCCCCTGCTGCCACGGCTCTCGCCTCTACAAACATACCCTCGAATATCTGGAACCCAGGGTCAGTCCTGAACAATAGGTAGTCTGGGGTCTAGCAGGGTGTTTGGGCAGAAATGACTCCATGCTGACAGGTTCAGTGCTCAGAACTGTTCAGGCTCAAGAAAGAGAACAAGAATTAGTCAAACTCCAGAGTCAAAAAGCAAGAGCGTCTTGAATAAGCACCTGGGCTTTCACAGAGACACACGAAGCCAGATGTCTCTTCATGTCAGCTGCAGTTGCAGAAGGCGTCCTGAGGTACCTTGGCATGCCAAGGACAGCATGCTCCTCAAGGGAGGTGTTTATGGGGAAATTCCAAGAATACCAGAGCACTAGAACAAGGCCAAAATAATTGCAATCCCCTAGCTTTTTAATAGCACTCACAAGAAACAGATAGGTCTCTAGCTGTGTAAATGCTTTCCCAAATTTCCAGCTTAGATTAATTTCCAGCATGTCTTGAGGTCCCAAGCTTCCTCTCTTTACAACATAGCTTAGCTATACATTTATTTCTGTCCAATCAGAGAAGTTAAAATAATATTTTTTTTAAAAATCCCTAGGCGGGGCGCCTGGGTGGCACAGTGGTTAAGCGTCTGCCTTTGACCCAGGGCGTGATCCCAGCGTTATGGGATCGAGCCCCACGTCAGGCTCCTCTGCTATGAGCCTGCTTCTTCCTCTCCCACTCCCCCTGCTTGTGTTCCCTCTCTCGCTAGCTGTCTCTATCTCTGTTGAATAAATAAATAAATAAATCTGTAAAAAAAAAAAATCCCTAGGCAGTCTGCAGAGACCTGAATTCTATAAATTAGCAGCTGTGTGACCTTGGGCAAGTCACTTCCTTTATCTGAAACATTAAAGGGAGGGGAGAAATATTAAAATTTGTTGAGTTACTGCGCACTTTACCTTTATAGTCTAATTAAATGGCTTCCAGGATTTATTCTAGTTCCAATTTTCTATTCTTTTTACTAAATGCTTAAATTGGGCATTTTGAGAGATTCTATGGGCCAAGCACGGAGCTATGCACTCCAAGAGTCATTAATACCAATTTAAAGTTGAAATACAAGGAGATTTTTATAAAGACTCCCCCTCCCCCTCAGGCAAACCAACTTTCTTTTTCAACAAAATTTGGAAGAATTGTTCCTTATGGTATAATGGAGCCAGTGCCTTACCCACTCTGTCACATAATCCTGTCAGGAATTTGTCATTTTACTCTTTGAGGAATTTTTAAATTCCTCCCAGTGAGATGTACTGTGATTTCATTCATCTGAGCTTCTGTATCTTTTTTTACCTTATTTTATTTAAATTCAATTAACATATAGTATAGTATTAGTTTCAGAGGTAGAGTTTAGTGATTCATCAATTGTATATAACACTCAGCGCTCATTACATCACGTGCCCTCCTTAATGTCCATCACCCAGTTACCCCATCCCCCCACTCCTCTCCCCCACAGAAACCCTCAGTTTGTTTCCTAGAGTTAAGAGTCTCTTACAGTTGGTCTCCCTCTCTATATCTTTATCTCTAAAATGGAATCTGTAAGTTAGATGTTTAATTGGAAAAAACAACGAATAGAGTCAAGGGAACGGAGTTCAAGTTCTGACTATGGCACCAATCAGTTGGACAATAACGTTAGACAATTTACTTTGTCTCCCTGTGTACCACTTTCATGATATGGAGACTTTGGGAGAGATGATTTATTTATTCCTAAAATTCTTGTACAGTTTTGAAAGAGAGAAAGAGAAACTGTCTAAACCTGCCATGTGCAACAATAGCCACTAGACATGTAGCTACTGAGCACTTGAAATGTGGCTAATTCAAATCAAAATGTGCCCCGAGAAGACCCAAACTATGTCATTCATAATTTATAATACTGATTACATAGTGAAATGATACGTATTTTGGATACATTGAGTGAAGTACAATATATTGTTAACATTAATTCCACATTTTTTACTTTTTATTTTCATGTGCTTAAGCAGAAAATTTAAAATTACACATGTGGTTCACATTTGTGGCTCCATTATCTTTCTGTTGGGCAGCTCTGCCCCAAATCCTCTCAGTCACTCACCTACTAAACAACCAGCAGCTTGGGAAGAGTTAAGTAGGTCACATTGTTCTGGTTTGAATTTTAAAAAGTAAGTAAATACAAGGAGGAGGACAGGAAAAAGAGGCAGGAAGCCTTTGCTCATGCCCAGGATTCCCCATGTCCCCTCACCAGGGTAAACCCTGAGAAGTGCTTTGTCCTCACTGCTGGTACCATGCAGGTTTGAGAAAGAGCAAGCCTGAGAACTTGAGAAGAGGTGAGACCCACCAGCTTTGTATGCGAAAAGACAGCCAGCCACTGATAGGAGAAAAAAATGTGAGCCCCTGAAAGGAAACAGGACAGGGAAGAAAAAAAGAACTGGAGCAGCCTGGAGATGAAAAGGAGTGTGAGGGGAGCTTGAAGTGGGGAAGCAGACAGAAGGCTCTAGAATGCCCACCAGAGCTCTGCCGTCAAATAAAGCAAGCGTTCTCCCTCCCTTCTCTTCTCCATCCTTCCACTTCCCGCTTCATCCCTTCCTTTACATCCTGCACTTCTCTTTGCTAGGCGCTCTCACACAGGCATCTCCTTCAATTGGAATGAGTCCGAGGTTGGTAGGATCATCCTCATTTTACAATGGAGAGAACTGACACTCAGAGCGGTCATGTAACTCACCCAAGTACATATAGTGGAGCCAGGGTCTGAATCTGTACCTCTGGATTTCCATGACTAGATCTTTCCCACAAAACCACATCACATGCACATGTATTTCGGCTGCCTCTCCTAACTTACTGGGGGCAGATTTTAAATTCAGCTAATTCTCAAGTCACTCTGTAAAGACAGTATAGAGGCTATTGTACTAAAAAAAAAAAAAAAATTAAACTGCTTCCTAAAACATGACAGGGCTAATTTTCAAAACTCTGTTTCTTACCACTAACTAAACACTGTCCAAATATGAATCAGATTTGAATACTTAGGCTAATAAATAAGTAGGTCTACGGTTCATTTGAATAGCTCAGCCAAGCCTGTGAAAAAAACACAATTAGCTGATAACCCTGCCTGCCTTTCAGTAAGAGATTTGGGCAAAAAGCATATTAGAACATTTTAGCCAGAAGAATTAATTTAGTTGATTATGAGAAATCTATTAATATAAGTGTGTGAACCCAAATCCTTAACATCATGGTCACATAACTTCTCTAATTTAGTTTCAACAGAAGTAGGAAAATATTTTTCCCTTTCAACTTCACGAACCACAGAAGACAAATGAAATACACACATTGTACTTATTTGAAATACAGTTCCACAGTGTTCCATCTGTAATAACCCAAATGCCAGCATTAATCCATCTCTAAATCCATGAGGCTTTCAGCTCAGACCCCAAAGAAGGCGTAAGTAATGCATACAGAAACTGTGCCAGTTCAACACCCACAACACAAGCCAGAGCCTCCTAAGACTGGATTGGGAATTAGACTTCAAACAAATCTCTAAGTTGAGGATTTAACATACCCAGGAGCTGGGATGGGTTTTTTTTTGGGGGGGGGTGTTGGGGGGAGAGGAGGTTGGGGGATTTTTTAAAGTCTAAGTAATAGAGAACACAACTCTCCAAATCATTGTTTCTTTATTTCATCTCAACCTAGGTTTTTCTTCTGTGTTGTAAAATCCTACAAAGAAACAGGAGCTAAGTATGCTCTGCCCCTAGAAAACCCAGGAATATCTAAATACAGCATCCGCAGATGCACAAGGTGAAACTTGTTCTCACTGCCTAATAACTTTAGTGGCAAAATCACTCTGAGTCGTCTTAAGTAGCATTTCTTCTAGTGCATTTAGGTATAAATATACACTATAGATTAAATTAGGATAGAAGATAGTAATTAGGAGCCACGCCTAATAGAAAATCAATCAGAAATTAAGATAAATTATCTACAAAATATAAATTATAGGAAACATAATTTGATTTAGAAAATGTTAATGCTCAAGAAACTTCCACAAGTACCCCTATAACATAAAAAAAGGCATTTGTGTGCATAAATAAGTCACAGGGAGCCTGGAAGATATAGTTTGATAGATAGGAGATGTACGTGGATTTTTTTTCCCCCTTTCAAATCAGGCAAAGTATATAAGTATTTTAAACAAAGAAAAGTCAAAGATCAACTCAGCACAAAATTTCAGGTGCACCTCACCTTTTATCACAGATAGACTCTTAAAATTTTGTCTATGAATTATATTTATGTGAATGAAGTATGTTAAATGACCCACAGTGTGGTCGTCATTTAAAGTATGGTCATCTGGTAACCCAAAGTATGATCTTCTAGTGAGTCCTTTATTAAAAACAACTACTTCCTTATTTGTTAGTGTTATAAATTTTTTATTCCACAAAGAGTTATTGGGCTCCCTCTATGTTCCAGGCACCAAATCGATGGCACTGAACAAGGCAGCATAGCCCTATAGTGGAGGAATGTCAAGTACACATGCACAAAAAAGTGAAGAAAATAATTTCATTTAATAAGTACAAAGTCTGCTGAGTGCTATCAAGGAAATAAATTGAATGATCAAGGAAGACTCCAATGAAGTGATATCTAAGCTAACCTCTAAAAGATAAGAAGGCGCTCACCCATTAGTCAGAAAGAGAGTGAGAATGTGTGTGTTCAGTAGGGTGCATTATGGTCAGGGGAACCACGTCTACAGGCCTGAGGAGCGAAGGCGGCTGGAGAATAGCGAGGAAGGAGGCAGCAGGTGGGGCAGAGAAGGGGCCACACAGGCTGGGACTGTGGAAAGGAGGTTGGGGTTTAAGTGTTTCTGAACCCTGCAGAGAATTGACTGACGAGGGGGAGTGGAAGCCAAGCCACATATCAGGAGTAGAGCGTAACTGGAAAGATGATGGTGACTGGACTGAGTGGTTGTAGTGGAGATAGAGACAGATGGGTGAACTTCAGGACAGAAGCAACAGGGCTGCTCAGGGATTGGCTGCAAGGCTTGGTGAAGAAGCTATCTCTCAGATACATCTACAATCCAGATCTTTACACAAACGCTTCTGAATAATAAGAAATTCATTTAAGCTTCTCAAATACAGATCCTCCATACCATTTATAACTAAATCTCTCTGGGGGAAAAAATGTATTGAGCCAAACACAGAAATCTGCAATTTTCTCTTCCCTTTATAATATTTCTCTTCCTTTTATAATATATTTAAAGTGAGACTTTTTTTTATTCCTCGTCAAAATCTATAATGCTTCCACCTGTGTTGTTGTTTTCTAAAGCTGACTTAAATCCTCACTGGTTAACCTAGAAATGATTCAAGGAAATCATTTAACGACCACTGCTTGGAGTAATCTGCCTCAGTCTAAGCTACCAATCCAAATGGCCACACGATCGTTGGGGTAATATGAGGGACCTGGCACGACCACATCCAAGGAAATGAAAGAGCAAGGACAGACTCCAACATGCACATACCCGTACTGTAAGACCAGTGGCTAAACTACCGCACGAACTTGAAAATGTTAAGATTTAGGAAGGAAAAAAATGACATTAAAAAATTGCTCTGAATGCTTTGAATTATCAAGTTAATTGGCTTCTATTATTGAGAAATGCTTAGAATTTGGTTTTCCAAACTCACAAGCTCCATGACAAAGCTCATGTAAACCTATCAATTTCTACTGAGTTTTTGGCTCAAACTTTCTCTTGTGTTGTAGTTTTCACCAGCTTAGGTCAAGCGTCTGGATATGATGAGAGTATAAACTCTAGGTTTTCTCCCAATATTTTCCAAGCGACTCACCTGAGCATTGGAGCGTGGAGAATGGCCAAGAGCAGATTACTATGGTGTACCTTGCAGACAACCCACAAAGAGACAGAGGGATGTCAGTGACCCACTGCAGTGATCCAGACAACACCACAAGCAGAGGCTTCTCAGCTGCTGAGAAAGGAGTCCCCAAGAGAGCTTTGCTCACAGCTCCCACCAGAGACCTGGCTCACAGTTGAGATGGTGTTGACCCATCTGTAAATTGTATGATTTTCTCCAAATCTGCTCCAGTTGCTCTCTCATCTGCTGAATTTTTAAGGAAATTTTATCCCCTGTTTACTCAATTTTTACTGAACTTTTATACAAACAAAGTAAGATTGTTCTCTGACTTGTCTGATCATTGCAAATTTTGTCTGTATAAATCTGGGTCAGCTACATGAAATGCTGAATACCCTGGGAAAAGAGATACCTAGGCAAAAGAGAGTTATGCCTGGTTCCCATTTGAAATCATTTCTTCTCATTCCTTCTAATTTCTAAATGTCCAAAATTGTAAGTGCTTTGAAAAGTATTTATAATAACTAATAGGTAAGTGTGCCTGTCAAGACTCAGCCTCCTGGATCTTGTTCAATGCAAAGGAGCCTCACTCTCCTTCCAGTCCATGGTTATTAGCCAGGGTTCTCCAGAAAAACAGAACCAATAGGATGTACATATCTATATATAAAGAGATTTATTATAAGGAATTGGCTCATGTGATCACGGAGGATGGCAAGTCCAAATCTGCAGTGTGGGTCAGTAGGCTGAAGATCCAGGACAGCCAAGGTTGCGCAGGAAGTCTGAAGATAGTCTTACTCAGGGAGGCCAGTCTTTTTGTTCTATTTGGGCCTTCAACTGATTGCACGAGGCCCACCCCACTGTGGAGCATAATCTGTTTTACTCTACTGATTAAAATGTTAACCTCACCCTAAACACCCTGGAAGAAACACCCAGAATCATGTTTGACCAAATATCTGGCCACCCTATGGCCCAATGAAACTGACCTATAAAATTGCCATCAGATCTTGCCACGTACAATCTCTCCTTCCTACAAGCACAAAGTCCTATAGTGAAGAGTTAGGCCTCAAATTTCAAGGGCCAGTAGGCACCCCGCACCCCATGGACAATGTAGTTTAGTAGCAGAAACACAAGTGGACTTTGATATCTCATATAACCTGGTTCAAGTCTTCTATCCAGCAATACAGTTCGAGGACCTTGAGAAAGTTATTTGACTTTTCGGAACCTTAGTTCAGGTCTTGGTGGAATGGAGAGGACAGTTCCGCTCTCCGGGGTTTATCATGAGGAATCAACTAAATAATATCCCAAAAAGTTCCTGGCGCATGATAGGCTGCCAGTGACTGTCCTCAGCACTGGAGTCCCAGCTGTGTCACTTGCTACTGACACTCAGCTCTGTCTGGCTGCCTGGTAGGGTGGGTCTGCCAGGAGACTATTCGCCTCAGGAACTGAAGAGCCTCGTGGGAAAGAACTCGTACAGAATGAGACTGTCAGACAAGCTTGGCCCGAGAAGAAAAAGCCTCAGTTAGCTGGGGAAAGGCTGGCTTTGGCTCTGTGGTTCCACGTCCCTCCCTCTCCCCAGCCCCTTTCAGAGGGATTCATATCGGAGGCTCAGGGAGAAAGGAGACTCTGAACAAATACAAAGAGAGTTATTTTTGCTAAAAATATCTGGCTCACCCTCTTGTGTTTCTTCCACTCTTCTTTCCACACACTCACAATCACTGAGAATTCTGGCTGTTGCAACCGCCCTGGGATTCTTTCTTCCTTTAGATTGGAGGGTTTGGCTTGCTAAGCCCAACCCCAGAGTCTCAGTACCTGCATTCTCTGCTTGGGTCACTTGAAGGAAGTAAGCCCCTGGCTTCCTTCCTGTCCTTCTGGAAGTTGCATTCTTTGGATAGATTAGCATTTACATGGACCTCCAGGGGGACTCAGCTCTTCTAACCAAAGTATGAAAGTCCACTTCCTGACTGGCAACTTAACAAGACAAGCCACCTGTTACATTAACAGGTACATTCCCTGGTGGGTCACTCTGCCAATGTACCCCCCACTACCTCTCCAAACAAGGAAACCGAACTCGGAATCAGGGCAGCATCAGGAATTCACCTTGGGAACCGGCCCAGACATAAATTGGAAATACACTACAGAGTTGGTTCAGATTTACCGGCTGAAAATAGCCAAACCTGTACACCCAGAATTAGATCGTATCCTTTCAACACTAAGGCTATCTTTGTTTTCCTGGTCCACATTCCCCACCCTGTCCTGGCCAGTATCTTTCAGTAGATACAAATATTTCTGCTTCTCATCCTCACCAAATCTAGTTCTTCTAGATTATGCTGACCAATAGAATGTTCTGCAACATCTGCATTACCCAATGTGACAGCTATGCACGGCTGCTGAGCACTTGAAATGTGCTAGTGGGACTTAACGAACAGAATTTTTAATATTATTTTATTTTAATAAGTGGAAATTGCCCCCCAAAACTAGTGATTACCATATTTGCATTGTGCATATGGAGATAATCACTCCTCAGCCACATGAGACTACTTTCTGTCATTTAATAGATACACAATCCTGTTTTCAGAGCCCTGGATCTCAGCTATGTGGCTCTAGTCTCTTTGAGAGTCTCAAATTCTAAGGAAATTGAATTCCTCAACAAAGAAATTGATAGACAATAATTTCTGGTGAAAGCAGCACCATTCAACCCTCAAACAATCCTGAGAAAGCTAGTTAAAAATTTAATCCTAGGCAAGTTGTTTCAAGGTTCATCACTGTCAAGCTATAACAATAGAAATCCAAGAACGCACACCAGTTTGGTTGTCTCTCCAGCTCCTAAAGACCTTCTGAGTTCCCTCGATTCTCCAGGATGTTCCCAGTGGACCTCCTTCTTCCATCCACCTTGTCGTGCCCACCTGATCGTGCCCTCCCCTCTGTAGACTTCAGGACTACCCTTCTAATCCCCAAAGGCAGAAGTATTTTCATAGAGTAAGAGCATTTCCCCATGCCCAAAAATATTTTTAAATTTTTCATTGATTTCTTATTCTGAACAGAGCCCATTCTACATGTTATATACATAAGGTTCTCAGAAGCTCTCCCTAGTGGAACAAAACTAAATGGTCTTCAACATCTCTTCTCAATTTTGGGGGCACGTAAGACCAGGACAGATTCACAGATGCCACTCTATTCTCATTCAGTAGGTCTCAGGTGGGTCACAGAAGTCTACATTTTTACAAGCAAAAAAGGACTTAAGTTTCTTAATTCTGTCTGTTGGCATGGTACAAGAAATTGATAGCCACGTTAAGCACAAAATAAAAAAACGCAACCTACAGCACCTTCCATTAACAAGGGCATATTCCATAGTCTTTGGTTTTCTCTGAAACTTCCAGATCACTTACAACCTACAGCAATCTGCTTGTATCTTTCCCAGGAATCTAAATCACCAGGTCTCCTGAACCTACCTCAGGGATCGTGTCATTCAAAACAAAGCCATAACCCACTTGCCTGGTCACCCCCCTGCCCTCGTGTCATTCGCAGGGTCCATCACATGCAGGCACAAGTCATTGCTTCTCAGACCATGTCTACACCCATTTGGATGGTGGCTTTTCAAACACCTGTGACACTTTATGCCCTACTACTTTCTCACATCCAAGGGTCCCATGCTTTAATTTTCCGTCTGGACTATCACTCTACTCCCGCTTCTAACCTTGAGTTGTTAAAGCTCTGACATATAATAACAAGGCCTTTGATGACAGCAAGCCTGTGACACATAAGAAAAGCTTACACATTAAAAGTAAGATTAGAAAGTTCAGGAGCTACTGAAACTTCCATTCCAGCCCAAGGCCCCCAAACATTTCTTTGCTTCTAGAACAAATTATTTTTTGCCCTCTGGGTACAAATCCATTTGACACGTATCTGTCACCTACAAATCAATGGACAAACCAAGCACACTAAAAGGGTTTTAGAACTTTCAGAATTTAGGCTACCTTGGGGAGGAATCATGATGGGTATTCTTAGGAATATGGGAGGAGGAAGAGGAAAAGCAGATAGACACATCTAATTCCTCAGAGCAGGAACTACTAGGGTAACTGACCCAATTGCAGCCACAAAGCTGTCAGGGGATGCGGGGTAGATAAGAAGATCCAAAAGGTCAAGATCCAGTATTTGAATATCAGGTTGTTTGAAGGTCACAACAGTGAAAGACCCAGGTGGCAAAGGTCATCCTAGGGAACGCATGTACATGAGTAAATATCAGAATCGAATGACATTTTAGAATACAATCAAGTCCTGGCATGGTTTGAAGTAAGGAGGTAAATTAGGATTCAGAAACTCAAACTGGGGCAGGTAGACAACAACGGCCAGCCAAACGGAAATGCCACGGCAGAGGGCGTAACACAAAACGCGATGACTCGTGTGCCACGTGGTCCTTCAGAGCTCAGTGCAGGTGGCGACCAATTACAGTTGCGCAGCAGGTGCCAAAGATGATGGGTCCCATAGCTCAGTCACGGCCACATCAGTGGACCTCAGTTAGGGAAATTGCTTAATTCTTAACCCATAGTCTGGGCTAACAGTAGCGGCAGGGGAGCTGGCTATCACAAATTACCCCTTTGCTCTTTGAGAATTAGTGCAGGAAGGGACACGGCCCGAGTAAGCCTAGCGGTGGCCTCGTGCCTTGTGGGCTATTACTCATCAAGACAACGGAGCCACGCTTCTTGATACTTGGACTCTGCCACAACACCGGCTATGTCCTCAAACACACTAGCCGCAACCAGGGGTAGGCTCCACACCCAGATCTATTTTCTATTCGACACATTACCATCCCAGTCACACAGAACCCTCGTCAGGAATCTAGAGGGCCCAGGCTGATGTGCAGGCAGGACTGTCACAGGGCTCCACATTCAATTCATGCCCTCCAAGAGTCCCACCCCTCTCCTTTCCTGTCACTCACCTCCACTAGTCATGAGATACCATCGAAAGAGGACTACTCAAGCCTAGCACAGCTAGCCAACATTTTGGAGGTGAAAATAAAAGTGCTTATTAAAAGTATTATCAATGCCAACCAACTAGTAAATAAAATCAAATCAAAGGTGTAGGAGCACCAATGGAAAAAAAATACTTCTTATAGTTCGCAGATGCAAATTTTACATGCTTTTGATAAAAAAAAAAAAAGTTAATACAACCATAAAATGGAGCAAATGATATGGCAGTGTGTGAGCCAAAAATCTGTTCAACCCAAAAGATTTTTCTGCTCAGTATAAATAGGCCTTAATTTGCAAGTGTTTATTACTCCTAATTTTCTTTTCTTTTTTTTATTACTCCTAATTTTCAAGCACATTGGAGGTCAATTAAGAAATTGATAAACCTCTCTCCTGATAAGATTAGAGTAAAACATTAACATACCATTAATATGTTCAGCAGAAAATAGAATTCAGTAATCATCGCTAAAGGTAAATGTCCATGACCAGATGGAAGGCTAATGAAAAAGTTGTCCTTCTCTTCACACCTCAAATCATGGATGAAATGGAATCTTCATCTGCGATGTAACAGACACACATTAAAATGTTCCATACTTGAACAGTAACACCTGTCAAACTCAGTAAAGGGCTTTCTACTGTTTATTCATGCAAACTTCATAACTTATACTGGATTTAATCAACTAATAGTATATTTATCAAGTATCCTAAAATGTTAAGTTATTGAAAGGATATACATATTACCTACAAGAGATGGCCAACAGACACCTCCTAAGTTTAAACTGACTAAAGAGTATTAGAAGAGGTTTGGGGGGGAAAAATCCCTAAATGAAACCTTCATTTTGATCACATTATACATCAAGAATTTTGGGAAGAGTAAATCATGCCCTTTACCATCAATAGAGATTCTGCAACTTTGGCTTTGAATAGAACTAAAGGAACCCATCTTTCAATCATCCATTCATCCGGCAAATTTTTGTTGAGTGTCTACCAAATATTTGGCACCATGCTAGCTAAAAGATTCAAATAAGTTCAATAAATTCACCTACAATTTGAAAGAAATGTCCCCGTTCCTGCTACGTGTCATTCTCCCATTATCATCTGACCCATTGAGAGCTATACAATAGAAACCAGGAGATGGCTGTGGTAAAGGAGAGTGAGAATGGAATGTGTAAGTGCTGAGGCTAAATCTATAGGCAGAAAATCTAAAAGAGCTTTTGAAGCCATACATTGAGGACATGTGCTTTGGGATTTATTGAAGGTTTAAACTGAGCAGTAACGTAATCATCTCTCTCTCTCTCTCTCTATCTCTTTTAGAATATTTGGAGATAGAGATTGGGATCTGGATCAAACCTGGCAGCAAGTGGGTCAATAATGAGCTGTCACTGTGATCGGGAGAAAAACATAAGGCAGTTTGGTCTATAATAGGAGTGGTGGGAATATCCAAACATGAAAAGATTGAGCAATGGTTAAGAGTTAATCTCCACTGGACTAAGTGATTTGGTGGATATAAGAGATGAGGAGAGAGAGAATGCCAGGATAATGTTTCGTGTCCTCTCCCCAGACCCTAATTTTCTCATCTATAAAATGGATTTATTATCACAAAAATATTTATAATGCAGGATTGTTGCAGAAATGAAATAAAAATAACGAAAGTAGAATCACTTTATAAACTGAAAAACTACATATCAATGTTTGTTAAAAACAACAGCAAAAAGACGTTAGGGGAAGAAATTCTCATTTTTGAATTTCGATTTTTTCATCTACAGAAATGGAGTAGTGAAGGTGCTTCCCAGCTCTATTGTTCCCTTATTCTGACAATTTTCTTGACAAGGCAGAATAATTCATTCAATTCCTTGAGATGGGATGGAAAGACAAGCCAGTAACCACCACTACTTATTTCAAAGATGAGCCTTTAATTCTGCTCTGTGCCCTCTTATGCAGCAGGCAGGCTGTATACTTTCTGTCCAAGCCAGTGCCGGACATGAGAATGTGATTAAGACATGGTTTCTAGGGTGACCTACCTATAGTCTTAGACTTAAGATGCTTTTGTATTACTTAGAATAGATGCTTTGTACCTCCTAAAGAAATTTTCCTCCCTCTGCCTTCCTTATGAAGGCAAGCCAGCCTTCTTTATACTCCCTCGGATAAATGCTCTATTCCCTCCCAGAGTTCTAGCCTTTCTTTCTCTAGACTTATTCATATCTGCCTTAGTTCCCAATTATAACACTGGGATCCACTCCTAAATTAATAAATTCAACAAACAAATGGAAAGCCAAATTCATTGATTGTGTGCTTAAATAGCTATAGTCATTATAGTTGTAATTGGTCAAGTTTGACCAACTAATCCCTCATGGATTTATCTAGAGAGAGTAAACAAAACAAAACAAAAAACCCAAGTTTGCTGCTCTTCACATATAAATAATTCTACAGTAATTCAGAAACCAAGAATATTCCAGTTGCTGCCATGCCTTTCTTTTCAACTGTAGCTGATCTTGAACCTTGCAGGATCCCTCATCTCTCTGAATTTACCTTCTCCAGTTTTTATTTAAGAAAATAAAATAGATAAAATATTACATTTATTTAGCATTTTTCTACAGGGACAACTGCTTGAAGTTACTGTGATCAGGGAGAAATACAAGTCTCTGGACATTTTTTCTGGCTGAAAACCATAATTGTCTGCATTCAAGATCACTCTTCAAAGCATTAGTTTCACACTTTGATTTCAGTTCAAGTTTAAAAGCCACCAACCATTCTTTCCTTTACAACTATTTTTTAGTTACTAGCTGTAGCGAAAAAGGTACAATCTATAGGGGATAAGAAAAAACTTAGCTTAGTTCTACTTGGAAAAAACAGAACAAAAATTCTTAAAGAAAACAAATTGGTAATCCAGCCAACCAGGGTAATTCAGAGAGAGATGTTTAAAGATATATATAAAAAACAGAATTGAGGGAAGTGACTATTCTAATCTTGTCCTAGTTTTTTTTTTTTTTTTCTGTTTTGTTTTAAGGATAACATCCGTTCCATTTTTTTTCCAAGTATAGCGTCCCTTATTGTTTCTAGTTCATTAACTTTCCTCCGTCTCTCCCAGAACAACACATTTCACCACTGTTTTGCATACTGGAGGCATAAACAAAAGCATGACATTTTAAGGCATGATCCCATGGGGCTTTCGAGAAGTTTATGTTTCACTGGAAACTCTGAGAATCTTTTGCCCAGCTAGGGAGAACATCTGCTTCCTCTTAGCGACTTTAAATACACTTTGATCCTGATGTCTTTCAATATCACCCACACAATGTATTTGAGGTTTTTCTGAGTAAAATGGGGAGAGTGGAGTGACATTTGAGTTGGGGGCAAAGTGCCACTTTCCAGGAGACATTCAACTAATGCTTTTGCTCAGGAATAAAAAAACACAGTTTTAGTGCTGCCTATTCTTGATTCTTCCTTAGAAACCTCCTTCTACAATAACACTTAGCATCTATGTGGCATTTTTTAAAACATTAAACAAATTACTCCTCAACCAACCCTTTGTCAGGAAGTCAATTAAGTAGAATATAATTTGTAGATGGAAAACCAAGAAATGAGCAGGCTTAATTAGAATTCAGATGCATACTCCATGCTTCCCATTATCCCTCTCGTCAGACCACCAAGAGTTTCCATATGTCAGCATGATTTTAGTGAAGATCATCTAGTAACTTTACTTTGTTATAATTGTTGATTTTGAATTTAAAATGTTCCACCAACTGCATTACTTTGGGTTCATTTATCCATTCCAAGAGCACCTACTGAGTGCAGAGTAACCTATTAGACATGATAGTTCATTTTTATTAAATTAAGTCATCTAGCTCAAGGATCAGAAATCTACAACCCCTGATCATTATTTTTGTAAATAAAGTATTATTGGAACATAGCCACGCCCATTTGTTCGGATACTATCTAGTGCTCCTTTGTACTACAACCGCAGTGGTAAAAATTAAGCTTGATCCAGAAGTTGTGAGAGAGCTCCTATGACCCACCAGCTCAAAATATTTACCATATAATCCTTTACAGAGTAAGTTTTCCAAACCTGTTCTAACTCAATGATTTCTAAACACTTCGTTTAGTGGCAAGTGGATCTGCTGAGAATCTGGTTCAAGGCCAGATTCTGATTCAGTAGGTTGGTGGTAGTGGCTTGTAAGAATCTATACTCTAAAAACTCTGTTTGGGTGATTAACATTGTATAATTCCATTTGAGAAATGTTGTTCCAGGTGACAGGGTTTAAGGGCTTTCAAGAGACAGAATTTTTTTAAATGGGGGGATTGCCCATGGAATGAGATTAAGGAAAAGCTTCTTGGAGATGGTAATTATCTGCAAATTTTAATGGATCTGGACTGTAGAGAGAAAACCCAAGACTTATTACAGGCAGTAAAGAAAATGATATGAGCCAAGATATGGATATGGGAAGGAACAAGGGTGAGTGAAGGGTACAGAGAGGGAACAGGTCTAATAGAAGATAGGGAATCACTGAGGAGTTATGAAAGATTTTATTTGTATGGAGCTGGGGACCAGAGCAAGAGATGCCCTTTAAGGCTTATTGAGAAACACTTTCAATCCAACAAATAGTTCAAGATCCACAACCTGCAGTAGTGTGGAGCCAGCCAAGCAGTGTATCTCAATCTCTTCAATGAACAACGGAGGATATTTTTAACATGGCGGTTTACGGTCAGGGTACAGAATTAAATCAGTGACCACTTCACGGTTTGCACCCACAACTTGAATGTCATGAACAGTGTCCACAAACTTTAACGTGCATCAGCTACACTTAGTCAACTTGTTAAAACTCAGCTTGGTTTCACATCCAGAGTTTCTGATTCAGTAGGTCTGTGGCAGGGCCTGAGAATTTGTATTTCTAACAAGTCCCTAGGTGATGCTGATGGTGCTGGTCCAGGAACCACATTTTGAGAACCACCACTCTAACCAAAGGAAACAAATGGCTGGAAAAGAGTCATAAAGTGTGCCTGTAAATAAGCTTTGTCGTGCTGAAGGCCCTCAGTTCTATGGCTGATGAACCAAGACAAACACATGACTGCCCTTCAGGCTTGAACTTTAAGAGGTCATTGCCAGTTTGGATGAAAGCCAGATTGAAATCACAGAACCATAAATAATTATAGAACTAATAATAAAATAGGCCTTAGAGATCATTTAGTTCAACTTTTTATCTTGTAGACCAAATGGAGAAACTGAAAATCAGAGAGATTACGTGGCTTACTTATATCCAGTTCCTAATAGCAACCTAAGAGTTTTGTTCTTCAAAAGGAAATTGCATAATAAAAATGGGTGATATTTAATGTGAAGAAACTAAACTAGGACTTAGTCTATGTACCCTGAGTTTACTGAACAAGCTTATAGATGGCAACAGTAAATAAACTTTCTTCCAGTAATCATACCAAAAATGAAATTCTCATTGAAGGGAGGCCCAAATTTGTCATAAGGGACCACCTCCAAAAAAAAAAAAAAGTTAAGATCAGAAATTGATTTTGGCTCTTGAGTATTTGATCCAGAACTTATCACTATGTCACCTCATGCCTTTAAAAGGCAAACCATCACATTACTAATATTAACTATATTTTATTTAGTTCTTGACTGTTTCACTGAATTTCAAGTGCAAGGAAATTGAAGCTTCAGGTTCAAGTCCTAGTCTCTGATTATGGGTAAATGACAAGTCAGGTAACAGCGGCAATTGATTGAGAGTGACATCTAAGCAAAGATGCTTTTAGCTACCTCTGGGCTCTTAGGACACTTAGAAATAATTCAGATATGGTTTCTTATCAGCTGGGTATTAGCAGCCTGTAAATATGTATCCCCATTCAGCATAATGGGTTCTGACAGAGTAAAAGCCACCTGGAAAACATTTAAATGTCCTTCCTCCAGTGGTTGTTTAGCTACTTTTTCCCTGAGGGGCAACAAATCAACAATGCATTATTTTAGTTTGTTAACATGTAGGATGTGTCAGGCTTTTATTTTGTCTTTTGTTTTGTTTTCTGTTTGCCTTCGTTTGTTTGCTCTCTGTGCTCTTCATTTGTCTTTCAAATATAGACTAAAAAGGATCAGTTTCCTTGTCCAGCCTCATGTCATATGTACACAAAAACGAGTTAATCTTTAATGAAGCAGAAAGTGAGTTATATAAAGGCAATTTCCTTCCAGGCTTTACATGATGGCTCTTGTTCATTTTATTGGGTTCATCAACCAAATGGTTATTTATTCATATATCCATCCAGCACAGATCGAACACGGCTACGTGGAAGGCATTTTGACAGATTTGGGCCTCCCCACCCCCACCTCGTAATCATTGGAAAAGAAAGAGCAAGCAAATACTGCTGCCACACAGGCACAGTTTGCGTCCTAATTTCCCTTTGTTCCATTGTGGCATAATTCCTGCTCTCTGGGTTGGTTAATCATTTTACAAACAAGATTCCTCTTCCACCATGTTCAAGGTGGTGAAATAAAGAATTTCATCATTTCTTTCGTTGTACACTCTAGATATCATGTAATTTTATGTTCTTTAGAAGTTAACACAATTTCCGTCAGCCTGGTATTTTGAGGTGTTCTTTCCAAACTCATCCTAAACTTGAACCAACCGTCGTTCACGTCAGGCCCGTGTGTTTGTGCTGACTGCTAAGCACGTATCAGGAGTACCCATCTTTGGTTTGGGCTGCCTTCCTTCCACTTAGAATATACTCCAGTTCTACAAAGACTAGGAATCCTTCGAACACCAACTTAAAGTTCAACCTCCTCTTTGGGGCTTTCTTGGGAACCCACACTGACTGCTTCTTCTCCAAACTCCTGGGACACTGATTTTTCTACATCATGTGTTTGGTATACCAAATTCTGCCTCACATTATGAATTATGTTTTGAAATTAGTGTGTCAGCTCTTTGAGTGCAAAGAATGGTGTGCACAGTTCCCTGTGTATCTGTGAGAGCTTAACAAATTATTAAATGGTCAGATTTGTAGGAATGGAAGTTGATCCATCCCTTTGTGTGAGTGGTAGTTTTAAAAACACTGATAGTAATGATCATTGTTAGAGAATATTTATTGAAACTTTTCTCTAGCAGAAAAGTGTCCATAGAATCAACTAAAAAGCAAAAAATCAAAACCTGGAGTTACTAAAGTTAGTTGCTTTAAAAAATTTTCTGAAGCTACTGCAGTTGAATTTAAAAGGTTTTTTTCCCTAAGAAGCTTGGAAAACTGATCTAATGTTACATAACGGAGTAAGTAGTAGGTTTGTTCTTCAAAGAACTTGAGAAATCTTTGCTAATTAATTAACTCATTAATCACTAGCTAAACTAGCAAGCAGGAAAGGAGGCTGCAAAAAGAAAAGCCAGTTGTTGTATCAGCAGCAATCTCGAAACCAAACCATAATCTAGAGAGTAAAGGGAGGGGTGCTTGTTCAACTGGTGACGTACAGGGGCTGGGGTTTTCACTGTGCTTTTGGTTTGGGGATGGAAGTTGATCTGGCTTTGAGCATAGACAGTGCCTTGCTAAATACTGCCTGTTCTTAAAATAGCTCACAATGCCAGCTTTTTACACACTGGGTGCTGGGGTTTTCCATTTCATCGAGTAGAATGAGAGGCAAAGAAAACATTATGTAGTGCCCTTTATGCGGAAGCACCAAAATATGCTTCCAGAAACATGTGGGAGGGAGACAGAGAAAGAGTGGCAGAAGAGATGGTGCAAAAGAGCAATTCCCAGTTTTAGTAAATGAACCAAATCCTAGAATTAGAAAATACTCAAATTGGAAGCTAAAAATGTCAGGCCATTTTAAATCTAAGATAATGGCAACTTACAAAATTGAGGCTTAAAAAAAAATAAATAACACCCCCCCACCTCCCAATGCCCATCCCTCAACCTCTATTTTGAAGGACATCTATTCAGGCGGTTTCGAATACTCCTGGTGTTGAGATAGACAGGGAGGTGAGGGGGTGTAGGGCAGTCTCCGTGTAATGCACAGTCCCGCCGATTTATTCACCCTCAAAGCCATTTTAAAATCAATTCAGTATTTCCTGGATAAGTTGACGTCACCCCGCTCATATCAGAGTAAAGGACTGAGCTGCTGGCTTAGTGCTCGTTAAAATTCTGTATACTACACGAGGCAGGAGCCAATGCCTATTTTCAGGACAACCATAAAACAACGCCGTAAGTGTTCTTGTCTCTGGGGCCAAGGTGGGGAGAGCAGAGAGGAGTTGTGTGGGATGAGGTTCACACAGGGAAAGGGGGAGGGGGATGCACGTCATGTGTTTTTGTTTTTTTGGTGTTTTTTTTTTTTAACCAAATTCTAGCAATAAAATAAGTGTCAACCACATACAGTTAATAAAGCATCCAAAACACAGAAATGAATTCAAGAGTACTCTAAGAATTCTAATCTGGAGGAGACCAGCTAGGAAAGTAGTGACAGACAATTTAATCTGGGGAAAATGACTTTACACCCCAGAAATCGAACACACTATTCTCAGTTCTTTTATTTTCATTAAGTAGTTTTTCTTCTCACAACCCATTTATAAAGGAAAATATCTGTCACCTGTCACCCATCTTGGTACTATTTGTATGAACATGGAACCTAGGTCTTCCACGTAGATCGTGTGTGTGTGTGTGTGTGTGTGTGTGTGTGCACGTGTGTGAGCATACACACCCATTCATATACACAGATAAGTGACTACAGGTCTGTCAACAGGACCCCCTGGTCATGACTGCCATGGCAGAGGGACTCTCTGAGGTTTGGCTCTGCCATGACCCCTTACCTGAGGAATGTGTGGCTCTGCTCTGATGGAGTCAGGCAGGGTAGTTCTACACTAGAGTTTTGTAGACCTGAGGGGGCAAAGCGGCGATCTTCCCCCCAGGGTAAGATGTACTTTTGGTACAAGTGTTGTGCCATCCAGCTAGGCCTGCTGCTCTCCCAGCGGAGGGAGTAAACCTTGCAGAAAGGGGACCCCCCCAACCCTGGGGCAGAGACACTGTGCTCAGAGCACTCTCAGAGAAGTGTACCCACTAGGCCTTCTTTTGTCCCACCCGATGGCAAAGGAGGCTGCCCTAGGCCTCCAGAAAAAAAGACCTTGAATTCAGAACAGGGCAGTCACTTTGTTTTTGAGCATTCCATGGCAAGCACTCTTTCCCCCAGATAACCCACAAACCCAATTTCAAATAATATTTAGAAATTCTCAGTGAGGAGCTTGGCTTTTTCTTCTTTCAGCTGCCACACACACACACACACACGGATACGCACACATGCACACCCGGTGGGCCCCTGCATATGGAAAGAAACGCGACTCTTATTCTTAGAAGGGCAGGCTGAACTTTCAGAGTTCATTAGAAACACAGCCCGACATAAATGCTTCGGCTCTCCTCTAAGTGGGACTCCATGTTCAAAAGCAATGAAGAACAGCCTCAAGACCCAGCTTCCCTCTCCTGCTGAGTCAAGGGGAAGTGAAGATGGGCAGAGTTCTTCCAGGAGGGGTTGGCGCTCTGCCTGCTTGGCACAGAAAGAAACCAGCCGCCGCTCTACCCACGTCCTCAATTTTCAGGGACAGCCTGGTTCCAGATCTCTGCTGGAAGCTGTGGCCTGGCCCCCAGGCAGCCAGGATGATGGGACCTCCTACGCTGTTGGAATGTCTGAGGGAGGGAAACTAAAACTCATGCCACAGAGAGATCTAAAAAGGATACTGTCAGTCCTTTGTCTTCCTCAGCTAGCTCATATTACTCTTTGAAATGGCACAGTGGGGCCATGGCCCAGTTGGTAGGGAACAGCGTGGGTCCCTAGGACCTAGGGAACAGAGGTCGGAGCTTTTATACCATCTCTCTCTTAGACCAGCCAGGTTCAAATCTCAGCTCTGCCACTTCCCAGCTCTGTGACCTGGGGCAAGTCACAGAACCTCTCTCTGCCTCACTTTCCTCTTCTACAAATTGAGGTAGTGACAGTCCCTACTTCATGGACTATGTATGTATGAGGATTAAATGAGAATTAAATTTTCAAGGGTTAACACCATGAAAATGTCAGGGATGATTATTAGACATGTATCCCACCTGAGTTCCCACTCACCTGCTCTTAAACTTTCAAGGGAAGAACAAAGGAGAACCAGGCTACCTGGACGCACGTACCCACTCTTGGGCCCCGGTGGTCTCAGGCCGGTACTGCCTTCAGATCGCACCCCCACCTGCCCACGTCTTTCTCCAGACTGAGCGGAAGCAGAGCTGTTGGCTGACTCAGCTGAAAGACACAGGCATCCTCATTACCCTGAAATAACCCCATTAACAGAGTCTATAAAAGCAGGCGCCACACCGGGAAAGAACCTGGGCCACTCATGGACTCTAGGAGACTAGGTTGTGCAGAGCTGTTCTGAAAGGAATATTGGGCCTTATTTACTATTAACAACATGAGGGAGAAAATGGAACCACTGAGAGTTTGTTCTTTATGCTGAGTTCCTATTGCCTAGAAATAAAGCACCCACTGCCTAGGGAAAGGCACCAGTTATCTGCAGCCAGCCTGCCATGCACCATGATTGCACAGAAACTGACCAGAGGGTTCTGACTCTGAAATTGCAATACAATATGTGCTCCTAGGATTCAGACTGAAGACTTCCGTCTAAAGAAGAATGTGTGAAGGCTGTTTCCTTAGCCTAAGCAGACGTTTCCCCAACCAAAAATCAAAGCCTAGTATGTCACGGAGGACTTCTGTATGGTTTCTGGGACTGCCCTTAGGCTATCTTAAAGGTAAGGGTTTGAATGCCAAAACATTGGTCTTTGGGGACTAGGAAGGAAAATAGGACAGAATATTTGACTAACCTAAAAAAATCAGGCACTGACCGCATTCATGCGGCAAGCAGGTAAAAGGCAGCAAATAGGGAAATATTTTAAAAGTGGAAACCCATAGTTACATTTATAAGAGTCTCCCTCTTGCTCTTATCTTTATCTGAGTAACAAAGAGAAACCAAGAACTGGATCCCGAGTCTCCATGGTGACTCCTAGAGCACTACAGGTCAGAGGTAGAATTGCCAAAGAAAGTCGTAACCCCCTAATTCTACCCTGTTCTGTCCCTCAGAAGGGCCAACCATCTGAGTACCTGCCTCTATTTGCCTTCTCATTCTGGGTCATTCCAATGGGCAGCGTGTCCCCTTGTGATCTATTCAATGTGCTCCCAGGTTAGAAGAGAGAACCCTAAGGAAGGACACTCTTCTGACCCCAGCAGAGTACTGTTTAGAATCACAGGAGGTGGTCGTAGAGTCAAATCTTAGCTTCCCCACTGAAAGCTGGGTAACCTCTCTGAGCCTCTGGGTTAGCATCAGGAAATTGGAAATAATGCCCTGCACCTCACTGTTTGGGATAACTGTGGTGATGTAAGCAAAGCAGAGGTTAAGAATTCAATGAATGTTAACTGTCGTTTCTGGAAAAGGAAACATAAATATATATCCACATCAAGGATGTCTTCTAGTCCTGTCCTAGGGACTTTAAGAAGAATAAAAATATAGAGCAGTTTTCCTAACATTAAAAACACTTTAGTATTTTGGAATAGAAAATATAGAGATAGGAAGTTTTAAAATAAACTGATCTGAGCTTCTCCCCATCCATCCACTAACATATTAGCAACTATATTCCACACAAAGTTGACTGTACTCCTGGTCTGTAAAATGTGGAGATTTTTATTGTTGGCTTGTTAATTACAAAACAAAGTACTTTGTAACATAGAACAATACCACACATGTAACCAGGGCACTGTTCTACCTGGTGGATTTGTAATACTAATTTTAAATTGAATTCCAAAATTTTAAATGTACATTTCATTTGTAAAATTGTGGTCATTAGTGTTGCACTCTGCTTTCTGGGTTTTTTTTTTTTTTCTCTTTTGCAATGTGGGCTTTGTGGTTTTTTTCATTTATAAGTAGGGTCTTGAACAAGATATATCTTAAAGCCATTTCTTCTTTAGTCTTTCATTATTCTGTGAAGTTCTCAAATCAAACTCCATGTCACATTTTTAGCAATTAACGAAAGCAGTTTCTGAGAAGGGGAAGTGGAGAGGAAATATGTCTCAACCAAAAGTTGCTTATGCCAACTACAAGCGGGGCCTCTTCATAATTTTGCTAGCCGCAAAATAAAAGTCTGTCCTCACTGTGTCATTTGCAAAGAAGGGACAATCCTGATGAAGAAGAAACCACTGAGGGCAGCAGGGAGATTCCAGAAGGCACAGGACAGGGGGCAGTGTGTGGTGCAGTTTAAGGTAAGAAAATGGAGAGGTGAAAATATTTTTAAATATTTAAAGCCCCCCCGCCGCCTCCCCCCCACCCCCGTTCAGAGTGTAGGTATTTTCTGCTCTTCACACACTGCATCCTGTCAGCCCCCATGGCAGCTTTTCATCTGCCCCAGTCCAGCTTTCTCTCAGCTCCCTTCACACATCCTGTGCTTCTCATACCTATCGCATTCCCAACACCACGCGCACGGGCCACCGCCACCCAGGACAGCACAGGAAAAGCAATCTAAGGAATGATGAACAGTTACAATTCTACAGAAGCTCCTTCTCTGCACAGTCAATACGCAGCCTGCCTCTGGTTTCTCTCTGTGTTAATAGACTTCATGATCCCTAAGTTGGAACTTTTTTTTTTATTAAAGATTTTATTCATTTGAGAAAGAGAGCGAGCAAGCGCAGCAGGGGGAGTGGCAGGCACAGGCAGAGGGAGAAACAGGCTGCCCATTGAGCAGGGAGCCCAAAATGGGGCTGGATCCCAGGAGCCCGGGGATCATGACCTGAGCCGAAGGCAGACACCTCACCGACTGAGCCACCCAGGCGCCCCTAAGTTGTAACTTGAAAAGAAAAGCAAAAAAAAAAAAAAAAAGGTCTGATATATTCCATTCAACCATTTGGGAGATCCCTTTAATTTAAAAAGGAAAGGGAAAAAAAATTCATTAAGAAAGAACTGTACTAACGTGACTGTTGGGAAATTCTCAACTATCCCATATCTGAGGTAACTACTGAAGCTGAAAACAGCATTCAGTCTATCAACAAAGACTTCTCAGGAGGCTACCATTCAAGCTATTCCATCAGCCGTGAGGGAGGACATGATGGATTCCTGTTCTTTGAAGAGCTCACCATCTAGTTGAAGAAAATTGAAATTGAAATAACATTTTTTTAGTTGTTAATCCTACCCCATGTAAAAGTAGACCAGGACGATGTAACAAACATGTTTACTACTCAATAGATGGTACACCGTGATAAGGGTTGAGCCGAAGCAAAGCCTCTGTGCTGTGCTGTGAGGGCTTCCTAACAGAAGGGGGATCTGCCCCGGGCCAGCGCAGGCACAGACAGTAGGCTTTGGACTGGCCGGAAGGAGGAGGCCAAGGCTCCAAAGAAGCAAGAGTAGGGAGAACACCTATCAGATGTAGCTACTTGCAAAGCATCTTCAGAAGCCATGGCTGTCTGATATTCAAGTACCACGAAGAGGAGCAAGACATGGCTATGAAAAGATAGTATCTGGGTTTAAGATAATTTAAAGAGACCCTAGTCCACCCTATTGCTCTAAGTATATACTCTCAGCCAATGAAAAATATGGAAGCTTCTGCTATGTACAAGGCACTGTTAGGGTGAGGGAAGGCAGAGGAACAAAAAGGAAAGATCTAATTTGAGCTCAGAAGCTAGACATAAAAACAGGAAATGTTAACAATGCAAAAATATACTAAACAAAACCAAAAAAATAAAGAATAAAAGGAAGGTGAATTGGCAAATAATTACTCCATCTGTAGAGGAAACCAATTATTTTGTCTGCTAAAAACTGTTTCCTTTCTTCTGAGAATAAAAGAGCCTTCCTTTATTTCTGAGTATCTTTCTTCCAGCCCCTGAGTTAGTCCTGTGATATCCACAGGAGCTGCCATTTCTTCCACAACCCTGCTCCCCTGGCCATCACCAACTGGTAAGAAGTGAGTTTTAGCAGCGTGGAAGTCCCTGGTCCCAGTTTCTTCCAGGAATCAGCTACATCCTGGCTTGTTTTTTCAATCTTTTTATCAATAATAGGAGCATTTGCTCATAAATTCCCTCTTTGATAATGCTGATTCAAATTGGATGCCTGTCACTTGGGACTCAAAGAGTCTTATTAAACGTCAGAGTGATTAAAATCTGCCTAGTATTGTAATTGCTTGCATTCCTTTCTTCAAACTTCTGGATGTTTCATACTCACTTTTACATCACCTAGAGTGTGTATATCTGTGATTTATTGTAAGAGAGAGAATTAGGCGAATAATACCAGTTGTAGTAACAGATAAACTCCCAAGTCTCAGTTGCCTGTCAGCTTACAAGTTCATTTCTTACTTGCATAAATGGTTGCTCTTAAAAGAGAGGTGGCTATTCTCTAGGTGGTGTTTCTGGGACCAGCTTCTCTTACGTAACTTCTGGCTCCATCTTTCACAGCCATGGTTTCCTGTGCTGAATCCCCCACAGACAGGAGTGGAAAGCACGGACAGGCCTTCTACTTAATAAGCACCTGGGCTCGGAAGTGACTACATCTCTGCTCTCACTCCACTGGGAGAAGGAGGCATATAAACGTGAAGGCTGGGAAAGGCGATCCGTAGCTGGGCAGCCAGGTCCTGGCGGTGGCTCTGCACCATGGGAAGGAGGCAGAGATAGCTGATGGAAAACTAGCCGTCTCTTCCACAAAGTCATTCAAGTAATGGTGGCTAAATCTACCTTACTACAAGAAAGAAAGAGAAAGCAAGGAAGGGAGAAAGAGGTAGCAAAATGAAGAAAAAAATTTACTGTGGGTTACAGATGGGAAAAGATTGCTCTACCTCTAACACACATTTTTAAAAATTCTCCCAAATGATTAACCTTGGCATCTAAACTGGGTAAGTCAAAGCTCAGCTTTCATGGTCAAAATTCTCTTCACATAAAAGCACGGGGCAATCTGCCAAAGAACCTTCCTTAATGGCTGGAATTCCAAGGATACAGATGTCTTCTTAAAAATGACTATTTCTTCCATTGACCTGAATCCCACTTTATTTCTCTGTGAGGGCAATGAGGGAAAAGGTACAAACCTTGGAACAAACAGGAAATATTCCAAAGCCTTTCTATACAGTTCCCAAAATGTTTTAAGTTATTTTTTTTCCAAAAATGTTGTAAACACAAACCCTTATGGCATAGAAGTTGGGTTCTGGTTCAGAAGTAGGGTTCTGGAGTAAACCTCCATGCTCAGGGGGAGGGAAGAGAGTGCAAGAGACAGGAACTTCCTAAAATAAGGCTGGACCCCAGCTATTGAGAGCCCTGGGAAGTCTCCCCCCACTTCAACTTCCCAAGAGTCAAGCCAAGTTCTCTGGCACTGAGGGGAATTTATGAAGAATAGTACCATGGTTAATTTTGGAGTTTCAGTGCCTAGCACAGGGCCCAATGATAACTAGCAAGTATTCAATAAATATTTGGTGAATGAATTAATGGATGGAGCTGGGATTTGGTTATTCTATCTCAGATACAAAATGAGCATTTGGCCTCAGTACCAAAAGAAGAAAAAAAAATCTGGAACTGGGGCACAAGATTGGAGCAAGACAAACAAGAGGCATTCAATGCCAAGCTCTTTAAATGCTTTTAGTTGGAAATCCGTGTGGTCTCAGAGTCAGGAGCAAAGATGAGTCACCAAGCAGAGGTCAAAAAGATTTAGCTAATTAGGTGGCATATTGAGTCAGGAAGCCAAGGAAATGATTACTTTTAAATTATTGTACAACCTAGTTGGAGAAGGCCAATAGTAGTAAAAGATCTGATTTCTTTTTTCATAGCTTATGTGTGTTACTCTGAAAAGCACAAACAGCCTTGAGCAAAACCATAAAGTAGACCCGCACCCATTCATCTCCTCTCTTGTCACCCCCTGTATGAGTAAATGTACCTACCTCTCTGTGTCCAACAGCTCTGTTTTTCCCACCCACTCCTTACTTCCTAGGTCTTCCTAGGGCGACACCTCTTGCTTCATTTTTCCCCATCCTAAATGGACCTTTCCAAGGTCACAGTCACTCACACTTGCTCTTGGCTGCTGAGAGATGCCTAATTTGTTAGTCTGCTCATGTGTTCAGAGAGGGCATTAATGGCAAACGCAGGTAAAATATAGTCTTGTTTATTGGGGTCTTCTGAAGACAAAACCTTTACCCAATGGAGTATCTATAATCATGAAAATTTTCTAGGGAAGCAAGGCCACTGGGGAGGAAATCATGGGGCAGGCTGAACTTTCCCTGCCCTTTAAATCACAGCAGGAGAAGCAGCCACTCTTTCTGTCAGATCTTGAGACCTGGCTATCAAACCCTTTTAAAACAGCAACTGTCCTGGTTGAATCAACGCAGAAAAAGACCTCTCCGGCAAAACCTCAGCCCCAGACCAGTCAGAGAGATATGAGTTACGTTAGTGGATATCTTTTCAAAAGGGTACCTGAGTCATTTCCCTTTAGACCCCTGTCTCCTTTATTTCTGGTTCTCTCAAATGCTTCTTATAAATTAATAGCTGAAAACACACAACAGTGGTGTGTGGTGTCCCTTATACACTCCTTCGGGGAAAAAAATTTTTTTTCATTTAGTTTAAAGAATAAAATTGAACTTCCCTGAGACTGTAACTGGGACCAAACCACGCCAGTCTCCCTGGTCACTCATGTCTGAAGGAGGGACATCATGCTATAACCCCACGAACAGCCTGAAGACAGTTATGTCTGAAAAAAAAAACACTACAGATTACCAGGCTGCCAAGTTAGTAAAAGGTAAATGTTAGCAACTATTATGCAGGCTCATGGATTTTACCCATTTTTCCTTTCCTATTGCCACTGCTGCTCTTTAAATCTTTCCAGAAACAACATAAGATATAAGTGAATTCATAGTTACATATATATCCTTACATAGATAGATAGATATAGATATGGATAGATAGATATAGTCACACTTATGTAAAGTCTCTATTCCTAGAATCATTCCCAAAGGAAGTTGCTTTTTGATATCTTCTCTTCAAACTAACAAAGTAGCTTGTAGTCTTTGTTACAAATTATAACAGTCTCACATATTCATCAGGCGACTCTAGAGAAACACAACCATATACATTTTCCCTCTTGAATTGAACAATGATAACAACACCAGAAGCCTCGAAGGCTGATAAGGAACATACTTAAAACAAGCTCATACACGTTATAGAGGAAGACCAATGAGGTCACCCCGGAGCCTACAGGCCAGAGCCAATCAACATCATCAGGGGTTCATCTTAAGTGATCAGCTTTCACCTGATGAAACTGGCTTCCTTATCCAGTACCCCAGAAGACCCATAGATCTGCCTTAGCAAACGGCAGATGGAATCAGACATACAATGGACTGTATGTATGAAGCAGACCCAGGGAAACCAGTACAAATGATAGGAGAGGACAGAGGGGAAAAGGGAAGAGAAATCAAGCAGACGGGCCCAGTCCTTCATGTGCTCTGACACCTGAGGATATCACTCTGCAACCCCACAGTTTACAAATAATAGAGTGATGGTACTGAGTCATGAAGGAAAGGTTAGGTCACATCTGATAGACTCTGTTTATTAAGACAGGGAGATGATAATGCATCCTAGATAATTATCCATTAAAACTGGTCTTCAGAAAGCTTTGATATGTAAAATGTATGTTTAAAAATTGAAGCACTGAAAGCATTTTATTCCTCAATGTTAACCCACATGACGTGTTAGTGGGTCAGCCAAGCAAGTTCAAGAAGTGAGAATAATAGAGGGAGAAACAGTCAAAAGGCTACTCTATTATTTTTAACCCACTTTCATTATTCTAACGTAGAATTTTTTAATTTTAGAGGACCTGTTTTAATAAATAATAATTAGATAAGCATGTTCCCAAATTAACATATTTAAAAGAAGAATAATGCTTTTAAAATGCTCCAAGATTATTTATTTCAGTCATTTATTCAAGTGTATCAGGCACATTTCTTGGTTCAGGAGCCAGTGTGGTGAGAGGTTTTCATTTACCCAAAAACTGTCCCCCTACCCCAATACAATCTTACCTTTACTGAAGGTCTATGGAAAAAATCTTTTGCTTGTCATTCAAACTCTTGTAGATTCTAAATCAACTATCTTCGTACAAAGTAGCAATTGTGCCAAGCAGAGTCTTAGCCTCAAGAAATACCTACATCAATCACCAAGACTCAGAGCCTAGCCCTGAGGAAACGGGCAAACCCACAGTCACTGCGGTAGAAGATGTGCTATGTTAGAGCCATAAATACAATGTTTGTTAGGCAAACAATGGCAGAAGGAGTGAGCAGGGTTCAGTGTGTGTGTGTGTGCGTGTGTGTGTGTGTTTATGCTCACGTATGTATGAATAAATTGAGATATTTGGAATTATAGCATTACCATCAGGTAAATCTGGACTGGAAACCAGATTCTGCCACTTATTAGCGGTACAGCCTTGAAGAGGTTACTTGACCTCCCTGAGCTCCTGTTTTCACCTATAAAATAATTATAGTGCCTAAGTTAGAGAGTTATTAAAGCTCCTCATAGAGGAGAAGCAAAAATCATTAATTATATTTATTATGGGTATATAAATGTCCTTGAAAATAGCCTATATTCAACATTCAGAATATTTTGTTTTTCATTTTAAAATTTGGTCTAAAATATTGTGTTCTAGAATATAAACAAGGAAGGGTTGAGTCCTTCAAACACACAGGTATGCATGCCCAAAAGAACAAAAACAGCCAGGCAGGGGTAAGAGCTCCAGCTTTTTTGGAAGCTTTTCTGAATGCCCAGATATTTTTAGATTATTTTTTAAACGGAAAACACACACATGCACACCCCAAAAGGCATAGAACAAACACCCAGAAATATTTTGCTTCAATTTTACATGGGTTATTTTTACAGATCTGTCTTGCTGTGTGGATTTCATTGAGAATGAAATGAATCCGTGATATTGCTTCCATGGAAACCTGTTTCTTTGTGATTGGCTGAGCGGTATCCAGGCACTCCAACAATACCCCGGAAAGTACAAGTACTGTTAATATTTAACAGACACAGTGAAATCTACCAACCCCGTGGCATTTGTTATGCAACTCACTATTAATAAAGAGATTCAGATTCACCCTAACATTTTCTCACCCTCTAAATATCCTTGAGAGGTTGTTTTGTTTGTTAAAACCCCTGACACACAGAGAAACAGGAGTGAGGAGAACAAGACATGGAAGAAGGGGCATAAAACCTTGCAGGTGTGATAAGATAAAACCTTATCATACTTGTAATTGCAATTGCCTCCCTTCCATTTGTTTTCTTTCACGATAGAACTGGGTGGAAAGACAAGAGTGATTTGCCCAAAAGGAATGTTATACCATTTTACATTTAATCATGATGAAGAAAGAAAGTATCACGTCACCTAACACAATTTATATAACCACAAACGTGCTGGTGTGACTAACGAAGCAAGATGAAGCAAATGATACAAAATTAAATGGCCCAAAGGAGACGCTGGGTATTTATTAGTGTTCCTGGGAAACTGAGATTTTTTTTTTTTTTAAAGCATATATGATTTGGAACTGCCAGTGTGCCTTGAATTAAGAGAAGCACTCAACGTTTTTGTTTGTTTCAAAGTCCCAATTTGCAAAAGAGTTAAATTCCCACATGATCGTCTTTTCTACAACACCTACACTGTCTGGACATTTGAGAGCTTATATTTAAAGTTTTATTGACATCACATCAGGAGTAAAATCTACCACTAAATAGGGGGCAACAATACTGAAAAAGCAGTCAAGGTTTTTAATGTTTCCATATATTATCACTCCACTTAGGATATTTTCATTTGAATGTCTTATTTGATATTTTCTCTACTCCCAGTAGAGGATACAATTTAAAAACCTGAACATATATAGTTAGGTCAATCAATTTTTTCTTAAAAATAATAAGGGGAAAATTACTATACTTGGAGATTATATATAAACTACTCTATAGAGAGGTGTTGTTTTGTGTATAAATTCAGTGGAAATCATGTTAGAAAGTGCTACTGGGCAAAAACCCTGGACTACATCTAAAGCTGATATTTGCTGATAGCCCAGGAAATTAGCTGTCCGTGTGCTTCCTGTAAATTTTTAAATTGATATAAAGTTGAATAATAAGGTAGCTTTAAAAATGTATACACAGTAGGAGCTCAGCTTTGATAAATTAATGTAAATTTGTAAAATACTAAAAAATCATACATCAAAACATTAACCACGATTATCTCTGGGGGCCAATAGTTGATTTTTGTGGGGTTTTCTTTTCATTTATATCTTAGTCTCCCCACATTTTCTACACAAAGTATATGTTATTTACAAAGGAAAAAAAATTAAAGAAACAATCAGGATTCTTTTCATCTTTCTCTGTAAGGACAATTAAACCTTAAATATATAAAGAGACTTACATGTTTCAAAGTACTGTGTGCCCACTATCTCATTCCAGGCACACAATAGCCTGGGAGAAGATATTACAGAGAGGGAGTCTCACAGATAAGGAAAATGAAGGCCAAAGGTCAGCCAGCTCTGCAGGATGTCTGGAATAGAAAAGTCAGAGCTGGGAGAATATAGCCAGGGTCCTGGGGTCAGTTCCCTGTCTCCCAACCCTTGTATGAGATATGAGACATATTACACTGACGGTTTTCACATCTTTTTAAACAAAATTATAAGTCCATTTTAATTTTTTGTCTCCTTCTCCTGAATGTACCACACTGCTAAGAATCAAGCAGATGCTTAACACAAAAAATAACTTACAACAATCCATTCCTCTCTGGATGTTTTAAAAGTCATCCTTGCAGCTAAACATTTCCTAAAGAACTGACAGCACTTCAATCAATTTTGTCTTTAAACTATCTTCCAAAGTTTGAAACTCTGAGGTTGTAAAAAATATATACGTTCCTAGCCATCCATGTAGTTTTGGAGGAAGAGATATAAGAAATAATAACATGAGTATAATCTAAGCAGTTTATGAACAGCAATGCTTAGAAAGGGTCAACGGGTACTGCACTCAGGGCCAGCTCACCAGGCCCAGTGCGAAGTGGAGAGAAAGAGAAGAAGGCAGATACTTCCCCAGCCAGCCACCCTCCCAGTCTAGTCCCAGAGTGAGATCAGTGGTCAGGACAAACGGAGTTTCAAGAGACTGTCCCAAGATGCACAATAAAGAAGGGGGGGGATGAAGAGACAGACACCCCAAGATGCCTGAGATAGAAGAGAGACTGAGCTTCAAAGTTGCTTTCCTAGGTGGCTCATTTGTTGTAGGAATCTGCATCGGCAAAGTCACTGCAACCACACACGGTCAATTAGTAAAAGAGGCTCCTTCTCCCCAGCAGACACAATGTTGCCCAAAGCACGCAGCTCCATGTGTGGACATTCCTACTTATTCCCTGACCAGAAACCCTCCGGTAGGAAGCAACGTGCACAACCGCGTGCAGCAGCCCATGCACTAGAAACATAATCAAGTTAGGTCGGCCTCTGACTGGAAGGTATTTTTGAGTCTTTGGCAACAAGGAATCCTTTGGTTAATATAAACATACACACACACACACACACACACACACACACACACACACACACACATCTGATACATAACAGAGACCAAGAGACGACTTCTAAAGTCCAGAGGTAAATGAATTATTTCCCTAGTGAAAAGTAAATGGATGCCCAACTCATGGAGTATTGTAATGATTGAATGAAATACTGTATGTCAAGCACAGAGCACAATGGCTAGCATGAATCACTCAGTAAAATGTTGGCTCTTTGCCATTTTCTCCTACCAATACTGAAACTATTTAGATAAAGCTGCTGTTGCAGTAGTAATGTTTTTTAATGTAACTCTTTCTTTCTATAAATCCCAAAGTCTTCATATTTCCCCACAAAGGAACCAACTTTATTCCCTTCCCCACCACCATCCTCTACACTGACTACATTTTAGAGTAGCAGGCAGGATGCCATAGACACTGAACCCATCTGGAAGAACTGCAAATTAGTTTTGTATGAAATGTTAGTGCAAAATTCAGAGCCAGCTCTGGCTTTACATTTTATAACGAAACTAAAATTTGGCCCATGTTTACAAAAATGTTGCCAGCATTTGCTATGGGCCTGTGATTGTCATTAACCCATGAATTTGAACCCATATCAAAGGCAAAAGATTCCAGATCTGTTGAGAGCAGGGCAGAAGTGAGGCGTATCTCCCACATGTCACTTTGCACACTGACCCTGAAAGAAATGAGAAGTTGATGCACAAAGCTGTTCAGGAAAAATGTGCAGAGTCATATCTTTCAATGAACTTGGGTCACAGTCCTTCCTGCAGTTCTTCTATCTCTTCCAAATGAGCCCCAAAGACAAATCAGCTGTTTCTGAATGTCTACCACAGTTTCTGGGGCAGCCATGAGCTCTCTCTTTCTTTATAGCTTTTTAGTTAAAAAACTGTAAATTTATAGAGGATCTACCTGCCATATCTTAACCAAATTCAAAGGCAGTGCTAAGATGACAGCCACGCTCTGTGTATATCCCCAGTCTTGGCACTGATTGCCAACCTGGCATAGGGTGGCACTGTTTTAAAATATCCTTTATCTACCCTCCAAGGCAGCTGCAGCTCTCTCAAAATTTGTGAACCCTAGAATCTCACAAGTAGACAATGAACCCCCCACCAGGTATTTATATTTTAATAAAATGTCACGTCACCAGATTTATCTGACCTTTTATATAGCTTTAGCCAGGGACAATTTCTAAAGGATGAAACTCAAGGCAGAAATCTAATATGTGGCATCTTAATAAATGAAAAACGATGCAGATCAGAGAATTTCGACATCAAGGCAAGTGTGAAAACAATGGAGGGCATCGTACAGAACACACCAGAATTAGGCAACCCAAATCAGAGTGAAAATGTATATGAAACAACGGAGAGTAAGGTATGCTACAGCTAGAGAAATAGAAATAGATTCTTTTGAGGTTAAGAGCAAGTTGAGGGAGGGGAAAGATGGCAGAAACAAGCTAAGAGCTTATGTTGTCTTCCAGTTCCTCTAAGTTGTAGCAGCTCCTTAGCTCAGCACACTGGGTGAGCCTGGACCTTCCAGGGTACCAAGCAGGGAGGAAAATGTGGCTCTGGCTTTGCCTCCACCCTCTGACTCTCACCCAACACTGGACACTCCCTGCGTCTGATTTACACTTTAGGAAGAACACAATTGCCTCTTTGCAAACAACTCCAAATCCTTGAGTCTCACCATCAGTCATGCCCAAAAGTCAGTTAAGTTGCTACTACTATGGTGCTATTAAAACAAAAACAGGGGCGCCTGGGTGGCACAGTCATTGGGCGTCTGCCTTTGGCTCAGGGCGTGATCCCAGCGTTCTGGGATCGAGCCACACATCAGGCTCCTCTGCTGGGAGCCTGCTTCTTCCTCTCCCACTCCCCCTGCTTGTGTTCCCTCTCTCACTGGCTGTCTCTCTCTGTCAAATAAATAAATAAAATCTTTTAAAAATAAATAAAACAAAAACAAAAATGTCAGAAATAAACATATAAATAATCTTAAAGGAATTTTATTGTTTCTGTAGGATTTATCTGCCCTGCCATGTACCTTAAGCACCAAGTCCAGGTCAGTTCACTGCTTTGTAATCCACACATCTTAGCCTAGCACCTTGAATAAAGGAAATACAGCAACATGTATTCATTTACACTATATCCATATATTTTCCTGAGTTCAAAATTGCTATCTAGTTAAGAACAACAAGATAGCCATTTGAAATGAAAAGAGAATATTTTCAGATCATTCTGTTTTTCCCTGAACGTACTTCTGCCTTCATTCATTCCACACTGACAGGCATGAGACCCATTGCTGGGCTTCCCCAGGGTCCCAGACTGAAGACAACATGGCATCTGCCCACCCACATCCAGGGAGGGAGACCCAAAAGTGAGAGAATTGTTGAAATAATGTAATGGTTAGTTTTGCTTCTAAAGTAATTCAGAAAGAGAGTGATGGTGGAATTCTGGATCAGGAACTACCTATCTGCCTCCTCCTGCAGATCCAGGGCCTTTCAGATTCTCAGGGGAGATACAATCACGGAGATACAGCTAAACGTGCATGAAGTCCTCACGACTCAGGGATTCTACCAAGTTCAATACTGATTCCCACCTGGCAGCTTACGGCAGATGCTCTGTATTTGCAGCGGCAAGGAGAGAAGTGAGTTGGGACAGACAACCTTTGAGCTATAAGCTCTCTGACTATGGTATCGAAGCATAAATATGAAGGACACCCACTTTTCTTGAGAAACAATCCCGCTTCCCAATTAGCCTTCTCAGGGCAAGAGAACCCACCCAAGAGGTAGGCAGACCCAAGACAATCTCACTGTACCATTTAAGTCCAAGAGAGACAGCCTACAGAAATATAAGTTTAAGAGGACAGAGCATTGTCTGAATTATCTTTGTACTATTCCCAGGGCCTACATAATGCCTGACCTAGGAAGCCCTCAAGAAAGTTTCTTGAATGAATAGATAAGTGAATGACTCAGGGAAGGACCTAAAGCAATGGCCCTATAGAGGAGATACCCCACACAGACCAGAGGCCATACAATGTGAAGAGAGTATCTGAGCTTTTCTCATCACATTGAAATTTATACCATCACGAGCCTTGGTCCAATACAGTTCTTGGCCTTGACCCTTCTTCTGCTTGGGGTGAATGAGAGGAGAAATCAGAGCTCTCCCTAGAATTGAAAGTATGTGTAATAAATGTATTTTAAAAGTAGGCTCAAAGTATTGCTGGGGATGCAGTAGAGAACAGGAGAATGCACTTTCTTTATTCAGCCTTAAGGTTAAAGAAGGCTTCTTGGAAATGGGGTCATTTGAGCTATTACATTCCATGTGAACCATAAAGCCTGCCCTTCAGAAAAACTTTGCACTTGGACCGAAAGAGGATGGCAGTGAGAAAGATAACTTCATACTTTCCCTACGAAAAAAAGAAAGTACAAACAAGCAACAAAAAATTGCCACAGACATCAAAGACAATTTCCTGGCAACATAACCCTTAACTTATTTATACCAGTAGCTTATGCAACAGTTCAAAAGTAAGAAGTAAAATTAAGACAAAATCAAATGTGGCAAGGAACACAGAGTGAGAATTTAACTATGTCTCTAGGTTTACTATGAAAGAATGGGAGATACTCTCCTTACCTCCATCTCAAGGGAAGAGCAAGGATTTGTGAACTGGATATCACCCAAGGAAGGGAGTCTTCAGAAGTTTAGGCTCCCAAAGTAAGCGGTTGGATTGTTTAAGAGGGAAAAAGCTCAAAAATTTCTAGAAGACATGACTCTACCCCACTGGACTTTGGTGCCCTGTGCCATGTGGGACTGCCAACGTGAAATCTGGGTCAGAGCCCTGGGCCCTCTGGCCCAGAAGGGATCAAAGACCCCGTGGCTCAACTGGACATGTACACTGTGGCACCAAGTCTGCACCCTTTTCAAGGAGCCACTTCAACAGCAAGACCTTTTCTCAGATTTTCTGAAAGGTATAAGACCCTGTTTCCTTGAATGACCAAAGGAAGTTGCAGAGCAAAAATGGTTAAGATTAACTTTCCAACAACCTTGCAGGGGAGAGGAGGGAACAGGACCAGATTTACCTGAACACAAACATGACACAACAGAACACTTTCTGCTCCCCACACTGAGGAGCAAATTCGTACCCATTTTATAAGTTTGACCAAACTTCGAAAACGAAAATCAACCTTTAAAAAAAACCCAAGCTCCTGGATCTTTGTAAATGCACAGCAGAATTCCATGTGCTACCAGGTACCCATATTTACCTCAGACACAGCAAGTCAAGTGGAAAACCAGCCAAGCTTGACAAGTTCACCCAATTTCTAACCTTCCCAGAGCGAGAAGAATGTCTGTCTCAAGCAGTTTCAGTTACTGGCCTGAGATGACCTGAGAACTTCTTCCCATTAATAACCACGCAAAAAGAGATTTAAAAACAAATCCACACACCAAAATTCCCCCCTTGGCCAATCACCCACTTCACTACATAAATAGGAACAGAATGGCTAATATTTAAGTGGAGCTAAAGTTACATGTCAATGTTAGAACTCATGTTTTCTTTTGTATATTTTTTCACAGAATATATTAACAATGGCTAAAGGTAACAAGAATTCCATAGGGGCATTTCGCTTTTCTAGATAGCAGGGATTCATTGGTTCTTGAGTGTTTCATATGTGGCAGAGTTTCTGGCTTATTGTGCCTGAGAGAAAGAAAAGCATTTTGAAAGAAAACAGGCAGGGGCGGGGGGGGGGGGGACTGCAAAATGAATTCCAGTGAAACATGAGCAAGCAAGCACATCTAAGTAGGTTTTGTTATGACTTAGCCTTCAAGGGATGTGGGGGGGGGGGGAATAAAAAGCAAGTATCCAATTGTTCAGTCAAGACTTCCTAGGCTCCCCTGGCCGGTAGTCAATTTGCCAAATGCCTTTTTTCTTCTCTAATCCCATTTTTCAGTATCTCATAACTTGAACCTGATTCACCATTTGATCACATCAGCCCACACTCATTAGTCCCAATTAAATTAGAATGTATGCAGCAGAGAGTCTGGCTTGCTTTCGCTCTGAAAGAGCCATCCACAACTGGGGTCTCCTCAACATTCCACTACACGGTCTCATTTCAAGCGCTGTGATCTTGCGTGGGTGGTTTAGTTTCTTTAAAGGGGACATATTGCCACACAGAAGGATTTCTCAGGGCACGGTGGGGGATGGGGGGGTGGTGTGGAAATAGTAGTAAAAACCAGAGCAATCTGACAAAAATAGGATGCCTTGTCACCCAAACTCTTAGGCAGCTCACACATATGGTGCCGTATTTTAAACATGAAGAAATAGATTCTGTCTTAAAAACCTGGTCCTTTTAGAACAGCAATTCTCAGAGACCTTTTCTTTGGTGATGAACTTGGGGAGAAAAGTACTGTTCTGAGGCAAACTCACGAATTTGCTGGCAAGGGTGTGGACCGGCAGTGGTGCGTGGTTCTGCAGGCTACCTACTGAGGGGCAGGGCATGGAAACTTTGGTGAGGGGCTGCATCTGCCTGCAAGAAGACAGGCCACATTTACGCTAGTTGTCTAGAGGGGACACGTTCCCTCCTGTCTGCAAAGAGGCACCATATATGCAAATAGCTTGGAAGATGACTAATAAATAGGCTGGATAATGATTTACAGTCCAAAAAGCTGACAATGCTAGAACGAGAAGTGTTCCTTTAAGGAAGTCTCTTAAATTCACTTTGACCCCTCAAAGGGTCTCTGTCCCACCTGTCTGCAACCCTGGGGTATTGGAGCTTTTGAAAAAAGCCAACCAGAGGTATGATGCCAGCCTGAGCTTCCTTTAAGATAGGGTAGGAGAATAGAGAGGAGGGGGAATGACTGACATATTTCATATCTAAATTTAAGCACATTTGAGGTCAAGGACTGTGGCTTATTCACTACGGTTTTCTCAGTACCGTGCACCAATAAATCTATGCAAAAGCAATGCATTTAAATCCATGTTATCTTCCATCTTGCTTGTGTTCTCAGTAAAAAGGAGATGGTCAAAACCTATCTTAATTTTTTATATCCACAAAATTTAATTCTATATTAACTTGGCATAGGAGGCACCTTGGTGAACATTTTTCAAAATGTGCTAGAGGACTGTAGAACCTTAGAGTTAAGAGGGCCTTAGTCCAACCTGCTTAGCTGCAAATGAGGCAACAGGGGTCTAGAGTTTCAGTGACTTGTGGTGACTTACATGATCAATTGGAGGCAAAGCCAGAACTAGAGCTCAGGACATCAGTCTCCAAGCCCAAAGCCTTTCTCCAATGGTTCTATGACTAAGAGCGCAGGCCCACGTATCTCTAACACAAGGTCTGTTCCCTTAAGTGTTATGCTTTGCCAGCCTCCCCCGTGCTCAAAGGTCTTACACCATACCTGTGGCCCTTCTGTAAGCAGCATTCCTTTTCCTAGTGCTGCCTCGACACCACCCAATCAGCTGTCTAGCCTTATATTCCACCACACACTGCTAGACTCATAAACGGGTAATCAGATATCAGCGCCATAACATTTGCATACTGGAGATCCAAGAAAGTGCCCACTGGGAGCCCGTCACTTTCCAATCCTCCATGAAACCAGCCATGGAGAAATAAGTAAATGATTCCTACAAGACCACAGAACAGCTAAATGTGCCACACACCATCCTTGAACGTTGGAAGGGCCGGGCCAGAGCAGTCATAAACCGGGAAGCCCGCATAGAAGAACGGCCTGGCTTTTCAAACTTCCTACATCAGACATACCACAGAGACTCAGCACCAGGCAGCCAGGATGAAACAAGAGTCATCTGGAAGAAGCGCTTACTCAGCGCCTAATTCTTCTCTCGTAGAAAGCATTCAGTGATTGCTACTAAGCAAAGTGGAAATCGTTTCTAAGGAACACTGGATTCGAGTCAACCAGTGGAACTGCATTTAAAAGGATATTTTGTCTAGGGAGTAATTATAGATTTTCTAAGCTCCATTTCTAATAAACGGAATGGCACATGCGGCTGGTAACTCAATGGAGAAGAATACGTGAAGGCCATTATAATAGATGGAACATTTTAGTCATATCATAACAAGCCATTCCTTCCTCAGGCAAAGGGAGCCAAATGGTTGAATGTGTGGTAAAGTCAAAATTCAGAACCTCAATCACACGGGGTCACACTGGCATTTCTGGCTCAAGATGAACTTGAAAAATAGAATACAGAAAAATGTATAATGAACAACATTATCTAAGAGCTCAAAATACCCATTTGCCCTCAAAAAGCCTGCTGGAAATAGATTTTCGTTGTATTTTGGATATAATATTCCATCTCCTAGATCTAGAAAGTTCAAATTAGACTCACCATCTATAAAGGAAAAAAATTTTATTATACCTTGATACCTTTGTGTTTCTAGTCAATACTTTCTCAACTGAGAATACCTAGAGCCTTGTGTTGATCACCATTTCTTATTTATTGAGCGCCAGTGCTCAAGATGCCACACAGAAGACATGATGAAAATTCATTAATTGGCAAAGTGGAGTGGAGAGTGAGGCATTTACTCTCCCATGAACTTGGGCTGTTTTCTAAAACTGGAAGTATTTCTATCAGCAGGGTCCGAAGCATAAATTATTTTTGTAAATGTCTTGAGATTATGGAAAAGGAATAAAGGGGGGGATCTGGAAGAAACCTTTATAAATAGCTGTCTAGAACATTCCAACTGAGAGATAGTCTACAAAATACCTGACCAGTACTCTCCAAAATTGTCAAGATCTTCAAAAACCAGCAAAGTCGAAGAAACTGTCACAACCAAGAAAAGCCTTAAGGAGACCTGACTACTGAGTGCAATGTGGTCTCCCAGATGGGTACTTTGGAAGGTAAAAAGGACATGAAGAAAAGCGAAAGGAATTTGAATAAAGTATGGACTTAGGTTAAAAGTAATGTACCCACACTGCTTCAAATATAGAATACTGATGTCCAATTTTAATAACGAGGGAAACCAGGCAATGAATTTATGGGACGTTCCCTGCATTATCTTTTTGTTTTGCTTTGTCTGTATCTTTCTAAAATTACTCTAAAATAAAATTTTATTGTAAAAAATAAAATGGAAATTGGATATAGCAAAAAAAAAAAAAGAAAGAAAGAAAAGTAAGAGGTGGCTATCAAAAGGAAATAGAAGTTAATAGTCAAAAGTGGGAGCTCTCAATCCATTGGAGCCTGTGGACTGTCAGCACCGAAGGGGGGAAAAAAACAGTCAAAATTCATCTCGAAATGGCAAGGAGAGCTGTTTGGAACAATGCATTAAGAATAGCTGGGAGGTATTCATAAACACAATTAGCACCTTGACTGACTAGGAGCCAAAAATAAGGCAGCCGTGGGCGAGCAAGCAGCCCAGGGTCATAAACAGGTCCTGCAATGGCATCGAAAATGAGAGAAGGTGACCCAGGAGGAAAGTGTCAGGTAAACAGGGTCCACGTTTGTCACAAGAACCCTTATGTTACGTGTTCTCCCTGGTGTTTCTAATTAGGAGGAAGAGCTGACTTTTTTTTTTTCCCTACAAAATTGTCATGTTGACATTTTGTCACTTGTATAAAGGCTTTTAGGGCTAGATATAGGCAGCCCCTGTTGCTCACACCTTGAATCTTGCCTAGTAGGAAAGGGCCTAAAAACAACTCCTCACAACGCTGGATCTGACCAGCCTTACATTTCAGTAGCAGATTCTTTATTTGGAGGGACTGAATCATCCATTTCTCACCTTTCTCACCAGCCAAGTATTTTTAACTTACTGTCAGCGATGGAGGGAACATAGAGTCTATGAGGGAAAAGATAGTCCATTTTTCACTTTTCTGCTTTTGGTTGCTGAATCCAAGAACACAAAGGAAAGTCTTTTATGGAAAAAATAATATTGGTCTGGTTAACATTTTTCTCCATTTTGTTAAATGCCTCAAATGAGTCTCTGCTACCTACCCAGGGACCGCTCTTCATGGGGAGGCAGCTTCTCTGTACCAACCTGAGGGCAGATACTGTATGTGGCAACCTTAAGCTCCCCAAGGCCTCCAGGGTTAGAAAAGCCATGGAGATACACCCAGCTCCCTATTCCAGAAGGACCTGACCCAGAGGCTGAGTTTCTGTGTGCTTGCTCTGCTGGACCTCCAAGATCTGGGATAGAAAGAGACAACGTTTGGACTGCTGCTTCAGAGCCACTGGGCACACTGATGCTCGAGAAACTAAACTCCATGATAACAGTTTGCTCCAATATATAAAGGAAGCTGTCAACTTCCCATTAGGTTCTTAGGTCTAAACGGAGCAAATGCAGGTAGGGAGGAAAGGGCAATTGATCGAATAAGGAGAGAGTGGCATTTTCTCATCATCAATGTAAGTGGATAAGATGTCAATTAAAAATGTTTAAGCAAGACTTCTGTTGTTCCTTTTGTTGTTACTTGCACGATAGATATCGAATGGATTTCAGAGACAGAAAAGGATATGGCAATGACTGGATATTGCATAATGATGAAATTCAGATAATACACGTCTGTGTGGTACAGTGAAAAAAGGTGGGAATGAATTATGCCTTGAAATAGGAATGCCAAGGGAAATACTGAAGCCAATTAAGACAACGATGAATAGATATGCTGGCTGAGCACACACTCCGTGCCCAGAACCGTCGGCACAAAATCTAGAAGGAAGTTAAGGTGAGAAAAGTTCACCTACAAAAGGTGATCAGGATGAGGAGCTAAAAGTAGGGAGGCTGAAAGACGAGCACGCAGGAAGGGTCTGACAAAGGAGGCAGAAGGACAGTCAGTGCAGAAGGAGGTAGTGAAACTGGAATTATCCAAGTCTAAAGAAAAACCCAAAGGGTCTGGTCTGTCCTCAAAGTTTCTGAAGCCCTACTGGATGGTGAAGCCAAACTCAAGTCTATAAAAGGAAAGTAAATAATTATAGTCAACACTTTATAGCAATTGTTACATGACAGACACAAGTAAATATATTAACTCCATTAATACTTACAATAATCCTACAGGGTAAGGACTTTACTGTCCTATTTTATAGATGAGGAGACTGAGGCACAAAGCAGTCAGGTGACTTGCCCAAAGTTACATAAGTGATCATAATTGCCTTTATATGCTGATTTACATCACACAAAAAAATGACCACCACCAGGAAAACACATGCACATTCAGCTCAAAACTGTGTTAGGATCTAAAATAATTACAGTTGACCCTTGAACAACACAGGTGTGAACTCATGGGTCCACTTATATGAGGACTGTTTTCGACACAGTACTGTAAATGTATGTTTTCAACCTTGTGATTTTTATAGTATTTTCTTTTCTCTAGCTTACTTTATTGTAAGAACACGGTATATTACATATAACATACAAAATGTGTTAACTCTATGTTATCAGTAATGCTTCTAGTCAACTGTAGGCTATTAGTAGCTAAGTTTTGGAGGTGTCAAAAGTTATACTTGGATTTCTGACTGCACAAGGCACGGATGCCCCTAACCTCCATGTTGTTCAAGGGTCAACTTTATTTTATTTTTTATCTTTTTTAAGTAGGCTCCACATCCAATGTGGAGCCCAATGAGTGGCTTGAACCCAAAACCCTGAGATCAAGACCAGAACTGAGATCAAGAGTCAGATGCTTAACCAACTGAGCCACCCAGGCACCCCATGGGTCAACTGTGTTTTAAAGTAAACTGTTTGAAACCACTTTGTTTCTCCATATTTGTTCCTTCACTCAACCATGCTACAAATATCTAGAGAGTGCACACTGCACCATGCGCTGTCCTAGGATTGGGGATAAAAACATTAAAAAAAAAACTTTCTGAGCATATGTTCTAGTGAAGGGCAACAGACAAATAAAATAAATAATAATATATATTATGTGACATTTAGTATGGTGGACACAAAGCAGGGAAGATAGGAGTGGCATCTAAAATTTTCAAAGGGGTGGTCATAGTTCTTTCTGACGCCTAAAGGCTGTGAGGGAACAAGCTCTGCAGATATTCTGAGACAGCATTGTAGGCAGAAGGAACAGGAAGCATAAATACCCTCAGGCCAGAGTTGGACAAATTATCCAAGGGGATTTGGTGACTAAAATGGATTTAACTTTGGCTAAGTCCCTAGGCCAAGCCTAAAAATGTTTTTTATTCCATAAATAAATGAAGTACAAAGCATTTCTAAATTACATATATTTGGGTTTTTTTATTTTAAAGTCCTATACAGTTAACATACAATGTTATATTAGTCAAACGTACGGTATAGTGATTCAACACTTCCATACATTACTCAGTACTCAACCAATAAGTGCACTCCCTAATCTCCTTCGCCTACTTCACCCCTCCCCCCACCCACTTCCCCTCTGGTAACCACCTGTTTGCTCTCTATACCTAAGAATCAGTTACTTGGTTTGTTCGTTTTTTTCCTTGTTCTTCTTCTTTTTTTTTGGGGGGGGGTTCTTAAATTCCGCATATGAGTGAAATCATATGGTATTGGTCTTTGACTGACTGACTTATTTCACTTAGCATAATACCCTCTATTTCCATCCATGTCACTGCAAATGGTAAGATTTCATTCTTTTTATAGCTGAAAAATATTCATTGTGTGAATCACTCATTGAATAATATTCCATCGTGTGTTTGTGCCACATCTTCTTTATCCAAGGGTTACTATCCAAAATACATTAAGAACTTACACAATTCAATGCCCCAAAAACAAATAAACCAATTTAAAAATGGGCAGAAGACATGAACAGACAGTTTTCCAAAGAAGACATCCAGATGGCCAACAGATACATACAAAGATGCTCATCATCACTTATCATCAGGGAAATGCAAATGAAAACTGTAATGAGCTACCACCTCACCCCTGTCAGAACGGCTAAAATCAACAGCACAAGAAACAACAGGTGTTGGTGAGGATGTGGAGAAAAAGGAACCCTTGTACACTGTTGGTGGGAATGCAAACTGGTGCAGCTACTGTGGGAAACAGTGTAGAGGTTCCTCAAAAAATTTAAAATAGAGATACCCTATGACCCAGTAATCACACTACTGGGTATTTACCCCAAAAATACAAAAATATAAATTCAAAGGGATACATACACTTCTATGTTTACAAATTATATATATATATATCCATATCCTTCCAGAAATAACTCAAGAGCCACCAATACCTCTCAGATTGTTCTTTCATCTTTTGGGAGAAGTGGCACATGCCTTTTCCAAATTCCTTAGTGTATCTGTCACTTTCCACCTAGCTTTTGATCTGAGTTACTTTTTGCCTTATCTCCCTTTAAATTGTGACTCGAAGGCAGGAAGTGGATCTGATTCATCGATTTATTCTCTACAGAGTTTAGCCTTGCTCATGGCAAATTCTCAATAAATATTTTTGAGAAGGTTTGAATTTGTACTTTCTATCAAATTAAGATCCAAATTAGGATATCATTAACCTCACATCCACATTTTATTATAATGAGGAAATCTTTTTAGCTGTACTTTCTTACATTTTTGTTGCTTAATACTCAGAAAGGTTTTTGCCAAAATATTGCAACTCATCAACATGCAAAGTTTCAAGCTAATATTTTAAGCTCCAACAATCTTAAGGAGTAACAGATTTTTCTCACACAATCATAAACAGAAAGAAAAGGATTAGTTTCAACAACTTTGCTGTAAATAAATAAAAATGACAGATTGCAAAGTAGCTTTGCTTATGTAATCAAAAATTTTAAAAAATATATTTAAATATCTCAAGTAGGTAAAACATGTAAAAACTAGGCTGAATTTCCACTTTTGCTCAATCTAGCACTGACCAGTGACTTATGCCCTATTATTTCCTGAGTGAAAATTCATTACAAAAGATGTCTTTTTGTAAGAAAACTATAAAATCTGACATGGGATTGTTAAGATATTATAGCCAATAAGTCATTCCAAAAATGAAGGAGAAAGACAATGTAAGACAGAGTACTATAGCATTTAAAATAATTTGCTCTGAATTTTTCCTTATTCCTCTGATGTAGAAAGGGGCCTAAATGTCATGTAACTAATTTGAAATTGACCAGGCAGACATTTCAGCTCCATGATTATTATTGCTTTTAAAAGAACAGAAAATAAATGGGGAAATCAATGAAAGAAACAAACTCCCTATTTGGGGGGAACAAAGTCCTTATTTGGAATTATTTCCCCTTCTCTGCCTATCTCCATGAGTGACTTTAGGTGACACCTGCTGGGATGTCGTGGCCTCCATGAAGGAAACTCCCCTGGGGAAGTGGATCATTGGCCTGAGGAATGCCATTCTACAAAGCTCCGTGTAGCGTCCAGTTTGACAGTAGATGAACACGGCCAACGCTAGCTCAGAAGCCTTCTGCTCCAGACCCGTAGGTTCGCCAGGACTTTGTATCCTGTGGCAGAAGGGCTGAGAAGGGAAGGCGGCACCACAGCTCCAGCCATCACGTTCTAGAAACTCCCCAGCCCCAAGGAAAAACAATTTAATAATCTCTGGGCCCTCCTGGGTATAAAAATACAAGCCTCTCTAAGCAAAAACTCTTTCCCTTTTCCCCTTCTCTTTTCCTAACCCAGGATTACCCTTCCTTCCAAATTATAATAGCATCACTACCTCAATTGTATTGGAGATATAAATATATATATATATCCAAAACCAATGCCAATCTTAGCTGTCATTCCTCACACACAAATATTCATACAATAAATACTTCTAGAGCACCTACCATGTGACTCACTATGCCAGGTTTAGAAGACAAAATGCTGAGCAAGGGGTGCCTGTGTGGCACAGCGGTTAAGCGTCTGCCTTCGGCTCAGGGCGTGATCCCCGCGTTATGGGATCGAGCCCCACATCAGGCTCCTCTGCTATGAGCCTGCTTCTTCCTCTCCCACTCCCCCTGCTTGTGTTCCCTCTCTCACTGGCTGTCTCTATCTCTGTCGAATAAATAAATAAAATCTTAAAAAAAAAAAAAATGCTGAGCAAGACAGATATAGTCCTGATAGTCACTAAGGGTAAAAGCAAAGAATGAGCACCCTGAAATGTAGGGAAGGACGACCCTTGGTCAACTACTTTCTTGATGCCAGATGACATATTTAAGAACATAATCACGCAATGAAAGACGCTGATACACACTGATAGAAAGTAAGGTCTTCAGTAAGGCTGTATCATGACACAGAGAAGTTTGTCAAGTTCCACAAGCCACAACAGCCCCCACTCCGCCCATCTCCACCCCAATTCCAAAGCTAAGCTTACCACGTCCTCTGCTGTCCAAAATAATGGCAATGCATTTTTCCATTCTCCACAATCCTATTTCCCCTTGCAGTTTAGAGGGCATAAGTAGAGATAGGGCTAAGGGATATAAGAGTACAGATTTTGCCTTTGTATTTCTAAAACTGATTTACAACATTAGCAGAAGCAGACCCTCGGGGTGGGGGAGGGGACCACTTTTGGAGATCTGGAGATTTGGCTTTGATTATCAAAAGCCAAATCCTAGAGGACTCAGAACAAAGCATTCACAGAGCAGGAAACCTCTAAGTGAGAACTGGCTGTCCAAAGAGCAGGTTTCCCACCACTTGGGTAAGAGATATGTCCGAAGGTCTCACATGCTGTGAGGACCTGAAGAGTGGCTGGGCACACTGTCCCCTCTCTGGGTTGAAGCCAGGGGACCATAGTTGTGTACCTACCAGAAATAACAAATGAGGGGGGGGATCTCAGAGCAGAAGAGGCTCGAGATTCTCTGTCTTCCCACAATGTGTTTCCATAGCTCATGGGAAAGTCCTGCATCCAACATGATGCCAAGCTGTAGGTTAAAAGGGCTGAAGAAAAATGTAGGCAGCAGAGCCCCATGGTGGTCCCCAAAGTCATGGCTTCCACAGTATGGTACATGGAAAAGAGCGAAGAGCTCCAAAGAAGGTACATTCTGCCCCTCCTCGGAAAGAAGTCCCAGAAGTAGCTAAGAGGCAGGGTGATCATTCATGGTTCTGGGGCAGAAGACACATACTACATAAATCCTTCATTTGTGACAAATGAATAATCCATAGTGATTTCTAATAGAGTTACTAAGGGATGTTAGAAACTCAAGAATAGCCATGGCCCCAGAAAGGGCAAGAGCCCGTCTATTCCCCAGTCTTGACCCAGGGTGTCTGCAGAGCACGGCGGTCCCAGTGCGTGGATGCTGGCATCAGGGAACCTGTGTGCCAATTCCAAGTCTGCACCGACTCACACAACAGCACGCGTGAGGCTCAGATGCACTAATCGCAGTAAGTGAAAGAAGGCAGGCTCAAAAATGGCATGCTAAATGCTTTCATCTGTACAAGGGAAAATACAGGACCAAAAGGAGACCAGTGGTCATTGGATCTGGGAGCAGGAGTAGGGGGTGACTAGAAAGGGTCCCTGGCAGGTAAAAACTCTGCTCTGTATTTACCTGGCATTTGTAAAAACTCATATAAACGTCCACCACAAAGAGCATAGTTTGTACGATGTAAACATCTTAAAAGTAGTTTAAAAAAAAAAATCTCCATTTGCCAGTTAATGGCTGAGTGATCTTGCCCCAGTTATTAAATTTCTTTGTGTTTCCATTCTTCACCCCAAAAGATAAATAGAAACCTCTTCCTCATAGGAGTATTATATGAATTAAATCAGTGAGTATGATTAAGGTTCTTAGAACAGTCTGCCACATCAGGCGGCCTCTGTAAATAATAGTCAGCATCAGCCTGCCTGGTCTATGCCAGGGGTAGTGGACTGTCCATGCGGATCCCCTCTTCACTCATGCACCCATGTCCCAGATGCTGGGGAGATTGGCTTTGTGCCCTCCCAGCTGCTTACATCACCAGGATTTGCCCTCCAGTACCTGTCAGTCGTCACCTATTGGTGGCCCCTGGGGGTGACCTTGGGTTGATGTGGAGATACGAAGGCCTAGCCCCCTTGCCCAAATTTGGGACAACTCTGCAGGGCCATGCCAGCTCCAGAGCTCCCTGTAGAATTGGTTTTGGCCTTGACTGCAGCCCACCGTATGTCCAACACTGCTCATCCGTGATGCTTTCTTCACAGGCAGTGAAGAAATAAGTGACCCAACTCTGCAGCCAGACCACCTGGGTTCATTTCCTGGCTTGGCCATCGCCATGGCCTCTTGGAAGTCACTTACCTCCTCTGTGGGGGGGGTTTCTCATGGGGTTCTGGCAAGGATCAAATGAGCCCATGAATGTAAGCTCTTTGAACGGTACCTGGCACACAGCAAACCCTGTGAATTGTTAACTGTTACTTTCCAGTTCACAGTGATCCAGCCTTCATGGGACTCTCTGTGACCTGCATCATCCAGTCATGTTCCCTTAGCTTATTCCACAATATTATTTATAGCTTTAATGTAGATTTATGTTTTCCTGTTGTTTTATTTCAACGACAAATGAATGTAAGTCCTATTTCAGTTTGCAAAACAGGGATTCAGAGAAATTAAATGATTTGCCCGAGATGAGACAGCCAGATGGTGTCATGCCAATTTGTTCTCAGAACTTGGGCTTTTCCCATTACACCACACCAGTTACATAAGAAGCTATTGAGAAAGTTGCTCCTTAGACATATTTAAGTGTATGTATTACATAAAACACAGTTCTTAATAAATAGACAATTATGTGTAAGTTGAAAGAATATAAAGGAGTGATAGTCCAACACCCTCTCCCTAATACTAGAGCCTTCTACATTTCCACCAAGTCACTGGTGGTCTAGCCTCTGAGTGTTGTCGCTGACAAGGAACTCACAGCTTCCTGAGGGAGCTTGGTTTTGTGACTCTCTCTCTCGATCAGAAGGGAGCTATTTTAAGCTGCTTTTCCTAACTACTACTTTCCCTCATCGCTCCTACTTCTGCCTGTGGAGCTACACCAAATAAAATAAATCTTTCATCCATGTACTAGCCTCCACATATTTGAAAACAGTTATTATATTCACATTCTTGTTTCCAAGCTAAATAACGCAGATGTCTTCCACCAGCCCTCCCAACACAAAGCTTCAGTCGCCTCTCCGTCTTGTGTATGATCTTCTGGACACATCCCGGTTTGCCAGCATCCTGAAATATAATACCTGAATCGAAACAGATTCCCATCTCTGAGTCAAGCAAGTCGGGGGTGGGGGGAAGGACACTAAACCCCCTCATTCATATAAATACTAATGCTTTCATCAATTCCGCCAAGAGACAACCGTTTTTTGGAAGTCATGTCACTGTGGGAAATCATGTGACTTAATCAAAAATGTGTTTCAAATCATTCCCACCCTTCCCTATCATCGTGCTGTTTCATAATGATTACCCACTTAAAATTTGTCTGGTTAGACATAACCCATTATTTCAATATGTCAAGAGCATTTTGTCAACACTTCTACATCTAAAATTTAACTTTCTCTAACTTGAATCCACTTGAAAATTTCATCAGCCTGCCACTGAGGTCTACCTCCAAAACATTTATGAAAATAATTGCCTGCAAAAGGCAGTGAGAAAGACTTCCCTCAAGCATGCTCCTGACCTCTCACTCATGCCCCTTTGGGTTCTGTGTTCAACCAGTTACAAATCTCACTCACCACTATGAAACCTGTGTCCTTCCACGTTTTTCTCAAAGATACCATGAGGGACTTTGTCAGATGCGGACCAAAATCTCAGTGTGATACATTTCTGTCATTCCCATAATCTCCTGATTGCCAACCTTCTGGGCTTTCACAGAGTTTCAGCTCAAGAAAAAAGGTATTGCATGCTACACTAAGGGACAAACAAGGACCTGGGTGGAGTTCACAAGATCTGCTTACCAGCCCTGTGGACTCTGAACTACCCAGAGAGAAGACACAGCCTATGTACAGAAGCTAATGAGAACACCACACATTTGAAAAACTAAACCAAAGCCACAGAGCAGAGGGAAAAAGAAGAGTGAAGAGGTTTGAGGCTGGAGAGATAAGAGGGGCCAGACCTTGTAAGGCATGTTAGGGAATCTGGACTTTAACTTCAAGGCAATTGAGAGCCATTGACTGATGTTAACATAAGAGTGACACAATTAAATTTGCATTTTGCAAAGATCACAGACTGTTCTGGGGACTTCTGCTTTGAGAGAGAAATGGGAATAGTTAACCTCTAAGGTCCAGACCAATGAAAAGAGTCTGTAGTTCTAGGGCTCAGCTAATTAAGAAACCCAAAGGAAGATTACCTTCCTCTGGAATATTGCATTTTCCTGTCCTTCATTAAATTGTCTACACTCCACTCATCACTCCCATTGGGTGTATTCTGGTGTGGTGTTGTGTTGTGTGTGTGTGTGTGTGTGTGTGAGAGAGAGAGAGAGAGAGAGCGAGAGAGAGAGAGAGAGAGGAAACTGGGGGGACTTGGCGTAGCTAACATCACAATATCCTTGCATGTCATGGATAGAGTAGGTTCTCGCTGTCACTGACATTCTTCCTGCTCAACAAGTTGGGTGGCTAAGAAATGAAAAAATCACTGAGCCTAACTCATAAGCTGCAAAGTACACAAGCTCCAACTACCAATATTGAGAGAATCAAGGAAGTGACAAAAGGTTGGCAGAGACTTGATTAAAATCTCATTTTTACCAAGCATCATGCTGTCAAAAAAACGTAGCAGATGATTAGGTGGTAAATTCAGGATTCCTTATGTCACTTGTTGAGAAGAGTTACCTATAACTTGTAAACAAGAACAAAAGGATGAGCGCACATTGTTTCAATGTCACCCTGAAATAGTGTTGTACAGGCCTGCTCAAGGATTAATTTTCTAAAACAATCCAACATGGCTTGACTTTGTTCTTTAAAATATCAATTAAAGGCTCAGGTTCTGTGAAGTTACATGTTATCTTATAGACCTGTGTCCAATACACAGTATTTTCTGTCCAAATGAAAACAACCCCAAATGGTATAGCTTATTGTACTGTTGGAGACTGACCAGTTTGTTTCTAATATAGCAATCTAACATTCTTTTAACAAGTTACCTACAAACACCCTGCTCCTCGAATGCTCTTTGAACCAGCTCTATGATTTACTGACTTCCTCTTTAATCAATGAGGCAGATCATGTCTGGCATGTGTTCATTCTGTATTTGTATGAAATTCATGTTTTAACTTTGAAAATTCTTTTTTTTTTAAGATTTTATTTATTTATCTGACAGAGATAGAGACAGCCAGTGAGAGAGGGAACACAAGCAGGGGGAGTGGGAGAGGAAGAAGCAGGCTCATAGCAGAGGAGCCTGATGTGGGGCTCGATCCCAGGACACCGGGATCACGCCCTGAGCCAAAGGCAGACACTTAACCGCTGTGCCACCCAGGCGCCCCTGAAAATTATTCTTTGACTTTGTTAGCCCTCAAGAATTCAATGTAGGGGCTCAGCTGGTTAAGCATCAGACGTTTGGTTTCAGCTCAGGTCATGATCTCAGGGTCAACTGATCAAGCATCACAATGGTCTCTGACCTTAGGGAGGAGTCTGCTTAAGATTCTTTCCCCCTCCCTCTCCCTCTGCTCCTCCCCCTGCTTTTACTCTCTCTCTCTCTAAAATCAATAAATAAAATTTTAAAAAAGAATTCAGTGTAATTTTTCACTATAGCCTTTCTGCCAGATTTCAAGGTCTGATTTTTGGGGGGGCTGGAGGATTTTTTTCATAATGGTTTTTCCTTATCCTTTCTTCATCTTGTGTTGGCTCTAGCAAGTAGATCAGCACCTGCAGACTTGTACATCCTTATTCCTGGCTTCTAAGAAAACAGCAACACGTATGATGAATATTTATACTGGGGGCAGAAGAAGAGAGATATATATCTTTTCCTTTTGGCCACACCCCTTCTCCATTTTTACTGCTGAAATACCCCCAAAAACCAAAAACAAAAACACTTTCTAGAAATGTTTTCTAAGTTGTGAGGAGATTCTTGTCTATTTAAATAGACTGTATGGGGTTTTTTTTAAGTTATTTATTTATTTAGGTAATCACTATACCCAGTGTGGGGCTCAAACTCATGACCCCAAAATCAAGAGTTGCATGTTTTTCCAACTGAGCCTGCCAGCTGCCCCTAAATAGAAATTATGTTTAAAACCAAATCAGAATGCCCCTTCCTGCTTTGTTGGTATACTAGGGTCTGTAGTTGCCCCTTTTATTTAGTTCTACAGAGTTCCTACTTCTCTGGGTTTGTTACCTTGCGTGATAAACATGCATGAGACCAGGTGCTGGGTACTGGTATAAGATTATTCATTCGGTGGTGGTTTCTTACAGACACATGAGAATCAATACAAAAAATAAAAGACTGAATTAATGAAAAATTTCATCAAAAGCTAATACCTGACAGAAACCAAAGCTTCTGTTTCATTTCCTATGGAAATTATGCTTTCCGATGAAAAGAAACAGTGGTATATTTACTTATATATTTATGACCATCATCTGAATTTTCCATACACTTTGAACCTGTTTTTCTCTATGTAAAAAATGGTTTTATCCCCAAACATCATATAAAAAGGACAGAGAGGACGTGAGCACTTCTGGCTCCTTATCATCAGGCTAACTCGCAGCTAAATTGCTCTTTTTAGTATCAATTAGAATCACCTAGTCTTCTTAAAAATCTGTTATCTGGGTTCTTTCAGCTTTTTAAAAATATAATATTGGTTTTAATAACTCAGATTTGGGATGATTTTGATGATTAGCATAAATTTTAGCTCCTTTTATGCCAGAACCATTTCGTGTTTCCAAAACAGCTCAGGCAATAAGTATTATGCTGTTCTTTTTCTGGCTTTTAAGGGATCTGACAGCTTGAGCCACCGCCATCAAGGTACATTATATACAAAGCATGGTTCTCAAACACAGGATGTACAGAAGCCGCCATTAATACTCTTGCTGGAATCTTTTGTATCACGTTGGTCTTTCAAAATAATCTCTGGCAGATGCTGCTAGGCCGAAAAGCCTCCTACGACTGCAGCTCTAGATAACCAGGGGGATGCTTGTTTTCCTCTAGTCGCTGAGTCCCTGCGACAGCCCCAGGCTTGGGGTGATCCTAGTGGCCCGTGGGCGGGGATGGGAGGCCCCAGAAGGGTGAGGCTCTACAAACCCGCCTGAGCCAGAATCACCCCTCTGAGATCCCCATACCAAGTGCCCCACACCCCACAGCCCAGGGGCTGCACGGGTAAGGAGGGAAGGAGGCTGCAAAGGGAATGGCTGCCTGGCATATTTAGTCAATGAGCTGACTGACATAATTTGAATTGTGACAAGCAGCAGTTTCCTCTCCTCTCGATTTTCTGATTTCATTTATTTACTTAGTTCCTTCAACCCCACCTCATTTCAGAAACAATTGGGGGAAGGTTCGGAGTGATTTAAGCAGTGCTCCACTGATTGTGCACCCAGGAAACAATTTGCTTCTCACTGTTCCAGGTCTGTTTTTAGCTTCCGAACAATTAAGCAAGAGCACAGAAGCTCTCCAGGCCTGAACCTGCCCCCACAGCAACAGCCACCTCACAGTGAGAGGGGGAGGGGGGGTGAGGAGAAAGCCAGTTAACCTTTTCCAAGCCCTGGACCACAGTTTTGTTTCAGCTGAGATCCGGGAGGGGCTCAAAGTAGAGGCTCCACAGTCCCAAATGCAGCCTCCTGCCTTGTGGTTCATCTTGCCTCTCAAGCAGTTTGGAAGGCAAGGCTGTGGACCCTACTTCTTTCTAGAGCAGCTTGGCATTGGTTTAAATCAAACAAGACAGCAAGCAGCTTATGTAGCCGCACACGCTGAAGACGCTGAATGAAGGGGGCTGTCCATGTCCAGTGCAGGAGTCTAAAGAGAGCAGATTGCCCACTCACAGAGCGCAGGGTAGAATGCACGAATAGGTCAACATGTATCATAAGCCCAAGAGGAGAGTGGGTGGGGGAAGGGCTCTTCTGACGCTGCGGAAAAATGATTTTGTTATCATCTTAGCCAGTGTTTATTACGCGCTTCTCTATACTAGGAGCACAGAGCGCAAAAATGACCAATCGCCAGGCCGGTCCCTGCCTTCGAAGTGCCCACCGTCTAGATAAGTACATCAATGGAGTGGAACTGCATTTCACTGAGGTCTGTATTCTGAAGTTGGCTCTCAAGACAACAATTGGAATAAATGTTATGTAAGATTTCACCTGAAGATCCTTTAAGAAAGGGCTGGATTTTCCTCCAGTGGGAGAAGTGATTATTCTTTGATTGGGTCCCTGGTGAAGTAGTTAGCTGTCTTGCATTCAGGTTCAGGTCATGTGTAAAAGTAAAGTATTTAAATACCAGATTCTTCTTCAGCATGGAGAGCTGCCCACCAATGGGAACTTGAGACACTCAGCTCAGCTAATATAGTGTGAGATTTAGGTCTCCCACCTTAAACCCAACTTAAACTCCCAAACTTAAACTCCTTTTTCAATAAATACATGCTTTTTCAGTCAACTCATCTCCTTTTTTTCTTGCTTTCCCTCTTTCTTGGGTTTTTTGGATCTAGCTATCTCCTTGTTCTCTTCTCAGGACCTCCCCTCTTTGACTTTGGTTTATAGGTCAGATTGCATATTAAACACATACAAGGGGCAACTATTCTGGACCTCACTTTAGGAAAAGTGATGAGTGCTATGACAGAATAAAAGTTGAACTAAAATACTATAGAAGATTGTTTTAATGGCATATCCAGGAGTTAACCTGCCTTGCATTAATGAATTCAGACAGGTTAATTCCAAAGGAGCATGATGATTAAGAATGTCCAAGAACCTTCCTAACCCATGCATCCGCAGGGAGACTGCCAAGGCCCTGGCAGAGAGTTCCCCGCTGTCTCCATACTGCTGGGGCTTGGACTCCCATCCCCAAGCAGTTAGGACAGCCCATGGGATCACCACCATTGTGTGCTGGGAATTCTTCAGCTATTATAACACTGTATTTGAAAAAAAAAAAAAAAAATTGTATGGTAATGTTTTTCTCATCTTTTGGGAATAATTCAAAGATCTGGGGGCTTTTGATCTTTTTAAAAATCTGCAGTGCTCTTAAAACCCCTGAGAAGAGAGTAGAGAATTCTGCCTGGAGAGTAAGAGAAGCCTTCGCAAAATAGGCAATCCTTTGAATCTCGCCTTAAAGAAATGGCTTGAAGAGGATTCCAGGTGGGGTGTGGGGTGAATCATTACTGGTGGCAGAAGGACTGGAACAAAAGCAGAGATACTCTTCTTTGTTAGAGAAGTAAAATCACAAAGTAAAAGAATTCGGCCCTGACTCTTCTCTTATCTCCCCTCTGCCTTCACTTTGCTTATCCCAAATCCCTCCTATCACCTGCCAGAAGCACAGATCTGCATTCCATGGCCTGTTCCTGGCAGGAGAAGCCCAAACTTACAGTCCGTACTATTCCGTGTTCCTGCGTCCCCTGGTAAACAGTAAAGCTATGCATGCCATTGTTTTAGCTAAGGTGTTGAAGTTGGTAAGATCGTCATGCTTTCACCTCTTCCACCAAACTTTCCCCAGTCTGTCCTCTACCAGATTCATCTTTCCCCTGTCCACATCCCAGCACACTTTGAAGGTCTAATGCAACACTTTAGCACATGCTATACTTACTCATTATGTGTTGGCCCTGGTTTGTCTCCCCTGCCAGGTAAAAGTCTCCTCTGGCAGCAGGGCCCTACTCTCCTGCTTGTATTAAACTGAGCTCAACCAGCCTTTTTGCAAATAGAATCTTTCTCTGGGAAAGGAGAGACAGAATGAGGAGATGCACTGTTTTTATTACTAAGTGATGACATGAGGAAAACATTGGCTTCAGAAACTGACTCCTTCACTACCTTCGTGCTGTCCGTGTTTTAAATATCTTCAATTTTCATTTTTATTTTCAGAGATGCATCCTGATGAAAATGAAAGGGTTTACGACACCAAATGTAGAACGCGCTGAAACAGCTTGGCTCTACTTTGTAAAGCCTTCTGGTTCCTAATTCATTTTACTCTTAGTAAAAACTGACAGAAATGATTGTTTTTTAAAAACCCAGAAGCTTCTTTAGACATCAAGTAGTCTTTACCATGCAACCTTTCAATGATTTAAGTGCAAATCAAATTTAAAACATATGGATTAATTTCTCCTTTAAAATGCATAAGGATTTGAAATGTTTATTGTACTATAACTTCCCCATTGAAAACAAAATGGCCAGGCACAATGATGTTAATATGTTCTTTGCAAAACAAAATTCACTTGGTCTTACCTATTTTTACCTAAAATACATTTTAGGTTTGATCCTTACTAGCATAAATTCGTTGATTATTAAATTCATTAAACTCATCCAGTAAACCAGTATCGAATGCCTTACATAAAGCCTTACCATACATTATACCTCAGCCTTCTTCTCTCCTAACTGGAAAAGATTAGCCTTTCTTCTTAGCATGCATTTTTCTTTAAATGTTGTCTTTGTTGTTTAATCAGGGTCTCCACATTTAAATTTTACAGCTAAAGACTGATTCCAGAAGAGCGACCTGATTCCTCTTCTCCAGCAAAGTCATTTTCTTATGTCCAGGATCTATGCGATCTCCCAGAAGTTCAAATTCAAAGCCCCTAATTTGAGAAGCCAGCCTTAGAAATGACTGGCGTGTATGGTTAATACAGAAAAAAAGTAAAGTAGTAAGTCCCAGTTCTGGCAAAGAAGCAAGGATTCTGGCCATTTCATTCATTGTTGCTGGCAGTTACAACTGAGTTCTTTCCAAACCGACACTGGATATCAAAAACAATAAAAATGTCCAATGTAGTAACTACACGTTCTGTTCCTCAGATGTAAAATTAACCTGCAAAATTTTTATAAGGATCACTGAAGTCAGATTTTACCATGGTGGACTCAGGCTCTGCCCAAACTACAAACCCTTTCATTGAATCATTACAGTATAATTGTTTGGAGGGCAGTAGGATGTGGAGAAAAAGGAGCCCTCATGCACTGTTGGTGGGAATGCAAACTGGTGCAGCCAGGATGGAAAACAGTACGGAGGTTCCTCAAAAAATTAAAAATTGAGCTGCCCTACGACCCAGCAGTTGCATTACTGGGTATTCATATTGAAAAAGAAAAAAAAAGAAAAAAAAAACCTGATATAATTTAAAAAGTTATCTGCATGCTTATGTTTATTGCAGCACTATATGCAATAGCCAAGATACAGAAGTAACCCAAGTGTCCATCCATCGATGAATGGGTAAAGAAGAGGTGGTGTATATAGACACACTGGAATATTACTCAGCCATAAGAAAGAACGAGATCTTGCCATTTGTAACATAGATGGAGCTAGAGAGTATAATGTTAAGTGAAATAAGTCAGTCAGAGAAAGACAAATACCAGATGATTTCACTCGTAGAATTTAAGAAACAAAACAAAACAAAAGGGACAAACGAAAAGACCCTTAAATACAGAGGACACGCTGGCGGTTCTCAGAGGGGAGGCAGCGAGGAGAGTGGATGAAATAGATCAAGGGGATTAAAGGGCATTAACTTCCAGTTACAACATAAATCACAGAGATGAAAAGAACAGCATAGGGAATATAGTCAATAAAATGTAATAATGTTCAATGACAGAGGCTGACTACACTCACCGTGGTGAGCCCTAATGTATAGAATTGTTGAATCATTATAGAATGTATAGAAATATGTATAGAAATGTTGAATCATTCAGTTGCATACCTGAAACTCATACAACACTATATGTTAATTATTTAAAAAAAAAAAAAAGAAAAAAAGGAAAGGAAGGAATTGAGCTGTGAGGAAAGGGATCTGGCAGGCCTTATCCTGAGAGAAAATTTAAGCCTGATGTTGCTGATGCTTATCAGTGGAGGGCTGGGGGGTAGGGGGGAGACACCTATGGATTTAGACAAACCCGAGTGAAGCCCCAATTCAGCCACTCTATGTTATGGGGCAGCTCATTTAACTTACTCTCGCCACAGTTTCTTCATCTGTGAGTCATGGGTACCAACATTTATTTTACAGGTGTGAGAAGAAAGCAATGAAATATGGAAAACACCCAGAAAGTGCTTATCTCGGTGGAAGTGCTAAGTAATAAAATTAAGGTGTTCTAGAAAAGCATGAGACACACATGGGCTTCGCTTGCAGTGAAGAAGGCTTTTTTATGATTAAATGATAACTTTGTAACTGAGGAGAGGAAGGAATAATGAACTCTGCCTGCTTTATCACAGCTATGTACCAAGTGCCTGTCACAGTTCCTGGCAAATAGTAAGAGTTCAGGACAGGGTTTTCTTTTAATTTTTCATTCCCTTCACCTGTATTCCCCTAATGTTATAGCATATCACTATAATTATCAAAATCAGAAATCAACCAATATTTCTGAATAAATGTTGAGTGTATATTTCTAAATAATCAAAAGTAAGGTTATCTTCCATCTATCTGGGATATCTTTCAGGAAATGCAGAAATAAAAAGTCCCTTTGAGTCTTACACTAATATACATTAGAATTCTGAAATTATTTTCGAGAGGAAGAAGAAGTTTCTTTAATTAAAGTGGTGGCTTAGGGCACCTGGGTGCCTCAGGTATGATCCCAGGGTCCTGGGATCGAGCCCCGCATCGGGCTCCCTGCTCAGCGGACAGTCTTCGTCTCCCTCTCCCACTCCCTCTGCTTGTGCTCTCTCTCTGTCAAATAAATAAATATTATCTTTTAAAAAAAATTAAAGTGGTGGCTTTCATATAGATCCATGGAGCTCCTCCTATATAATTCCCGAACGTAAAAGGCAAGAGCTTTGCTCTGATTTGATCCTTTTGATTCATCAGAGGGTTGGGCTCATGAATCCTGATGAAGAACTGAACTTCCACTTATTGAGCACACCAGGATTTACAACAACGAAATACACAGGTACACGTTATGTACAATATGAGCTATTCCATCTATTGTGAGAAAAGGACATTTTTCACATCACAACTCTTTGTTATGAATACCTTTCTATAGTGCGTAGACATTCATCACACCCCCACCAATTCCGTGAAGAGATACTAAGTCAGGGAGTTACGTAATTTGTGTCAAGAAAAAGGAAAAGATGTGTCAACAACGGCATTTTCTCCATCCCAAAGACAGGTTAGCATTCTGGGGCTGATCCATTGGAATTTCCCTGCTTCCTCTTTCACTGAAACGTTTTCTCTTTTCTGTTGAAGTAATAAATTGTAGTTGGTGGAGCAGAGCAGAGCATGGTAGCTCATGACAACAATGGCATCTGAAATAATTGTCCTTGGTAGACTATGGATATAGTAAAATCTATCTATTCAGATTCAATAGGACCAGATTTTTCTTAAAGATTCAGAAAATAATTTAAAATCATGAGACTTTGGCCATCATATAAAGTAAATTTGATTATGCTCAGTTTTAGTATTATATGATATTTTTAAGAATTTTTTTAAACCAGGAATAAAGGGTAGCTTTCTGTTAACCAAAGCAACAATTTCCAACCATTTTAAATCAATAGGTGTTTCATCTGTATACCTTTTTTCTCCTCCCTCTTTGCCCCTCCTGCTCTTTCATTTGCTTTCCTTTTCCTTCTCTGAGGTGATTTGCATTATTCCTGCTGCCCCAGACCCTCTTCAGACACACCTTGGTCGTTGCTAAAGACTCGGACCAACTCTGGTTCACGGGAAATGTGCTCAGAAGAACTGAGGCAATGGACTTGTTCTCCACTGAGTCCAGAATAAGAGAACAAACGCTGCTCTGGGAAAAGAATTGCTGGGGATCACCTTCCTTCTCAAGTGCCTGTTATGAAACTATGGGCAAATATTTAAAAGTCTTGAGGTATTAGTTGCTTTTTCTGAATAATAACATCTCCTCTGTCTGAAGCTCATCTCTTGAGATCTTCATAGTTATAATTAGGAAGGATTTTCCCCACCCTCTTTTTTGCACTGCTTCTGACCTCCTAAATCTGCCTTGGGAAGCCAACAGCCAGTGAGTTTGTAATCAATCACTCTAGTTATCATCTGGCTAACCATGTATTTCCAGAAATACACTTTTCATTCAAAGACTGATTTGAAGAGTATCAAATAGTAACCCCAGTACATGGAATTCCTTGACTTGAGATGACTCTTCAGTACTTCTCCCCTTCCAAAAAAAAAAAAAAGATTAGAAATATTTCTTTTTTTCTCTCAAGGTTATTTTCTCCTTTACATTCACTCTGTCCCTCAAATTCAAGAGTCTCTAACATTCTGAAAGAAGACATTTTTAGACAGACTTCCCATAGTTGTTGCCCAATTACTAATTTGACAGAAAACTATATGTGGCAAACAGGAATTGAACCTCTAACACTCACAAAACAGTCATAGAGTACCTAACGCTGCTATGGGAAGATACTCAACGAATATGAAACATAGCTCCTGATTTCAAAAATTGTACAACTCCCTGGTGGAGATAATAGTCCTTGGCTTGAGGATGAAAAAGGAATACAAGTTCATCATTGTACAGATGCAAACAGGAAATAGTTCATTGTCTGGAGAATAAAACACAACAGAGAAAAAGATGGTTTGACCATCCGCAAAATAAAGTCCCTTCCCTGTCTTCTAGAATTAGCAAAACTATACTGCTTTACATTTGGAAAAATCCAGATAAGCATCCAACAAGGACATGATACTGTAAAGAGTATCAGCAGATGACATAACAGAGCAGCTCAGCACAAGTCTTAAGTAGCTAGCTGGAGGCATCTTCAAAAAAAAAAAACAAAAACAAAAAACCAGAAAACACTGGAGCTCCTCAGAGAGGGCCTGCTGCATGCCTTCCAGCATCTGATGCATTTGACAGATGGAGAATAGGGTGGAACAGACACTCTGATGGCACAGGTGCCAAAGGGCTCTTAGAGCAACACATTCAGGCAAGTCCTGTGACAGCTGTGGAACTGTGGCTCCTGGACATGGAAAGACAGCCTCGAGATGACAGGAGAGTAGGGTTCCTTTTTTCTTTCTGTTTTTGTTTTAGATACGGCTGGCTATCAATATGTGATACAATTCATTACAGGTTTATGTTATTTTCTGTTAATTAAGTTTTTATTATAACTTTGCTAAAATGTGCTTGCGGTATTATATATATATATATATTCCCAAGAGAAGTGCAAAAGGAAAACTGTGCCACTGGACAATTTCCCATGAAAGTAATTATCTGTTGGTTGTACACGGATGCAAGTGCCTGAAGGGATATTCTTGCTAGAGGAGTGAAAAATGGCAGAAAAGACTCCTAGAAGAAAGATACTGGAATGTGACATGATGTGATGAGACATGTTTGGATTATTAAAAAAGAGAAAAATACATTCTGAATGAGCTACAAGAAGATGAGAGGCTAAAACCCATGGGGAAAAATGAAGCATGAAACAAGATGTAGCAGTGAGTTCAACAGATGTTGAGGAGTGTTGGGGGGGGGGGAGGGAGGGAGGCAGAACCGCCACTGGGAAAGAACAATATCCCGTGCTGGGGCAAAAGGCAATGCTCTGTGGCCCAGTGTATTTGTTGCTCACTTGCTTCCTTGATTTTAATGTTGAGGGTTCTGCTCTGATGCTGAAGCACGTGTTTGTGGGTTTCCATGGTCCAGCCATTCCTTTTCTTTTCACTGGACAAACAAGAATGGGGCCATCCCATTCAGGAAGAGTACCACCCATCCTGTAACCAGAAGGTGTTCCCTAGGGTCCACCTAGATTTGAATATTTTGTTGATAATTCATACCCTGTGATGGTTCCTTTTGTGGCACATGAGCTAGGCCACAAAACTCCCTTGTTTGGTCAAACATCAGCCTGGATGTTGCTATGATGGTCCTTTCTTTTTTTCTTTTTTTAGAAAAGATTAATATTTAAATAGACTCTGAATAAAGCTGATTACTGTCCATAATGTGGGTGGGCCTCATCCAATCTGTTGAAGGTCTGAAAAGAGAAAAACTAAGGTTCTCCCAAAGAAGAGGAAATTCTGTCTCCAGACTGCTGGGAGGCTCAAGTTGCAACATCAGCTCTTTCCTGGGTTCCACCCTGCCAGTCTTCCCTGCTGACTTTAGACTTGACAGTCTCACAAATCACGTGAGCCAATTCCTTAAAATAAATATCTCTTAATAGATAGACAGACAATCTCCTATCCTGTGTCTCTCGAAAACACTGACTAAAATGCATAATTTTAGGATATAAAATCATTAACTTGAAATAAAAAGGAATTTGACTACCATAACCTCAGATATTCTGAATAAAGAATGATTTTTTAGCAAACAAATTTAAGTAAACTCTAAATAACTGATTATAGAAACATAAACTTTTGGACTAAGTTGCAAACCTAGGACCCTAGGAACCCAATCTTAAAGTCGGATTTATGATTATCCTCTTTCCTCCCCCCCATCCCATCTTTTCATTCTATGGTCTATACATAGAGTTTCTGAAGCAGGACCTGGTACCCAGTTATATTTTTGTCAAGGTTTTGCTACCTCTCTAGAAAGTCTTATACACACTCTCTGAATACCTTCTCTTTCCTGACTGCTCTTTTCTTTAAAAGGATCATTATAGTAAAAATAACAAGTACTTTGAGGTCAAAACGATGTGAGTTCTAATCCTGGATCTAAAACAAACACTAGCTGTGTGATCTTGTCCAAGTTACTTAACCTCTCTGAAACTCAATTTGCTTATCTCTCAAGATCTTCACAGTCAGTGTGCACAGTAAATGAGGTAACGAATGCCCTGACCATACTGTTTATATAAGAAGGGACTGGTTGCCAAGAAGACTTATATTTTTATGTAGCTTCTTGGTTTCCTTACTTTAAAAGTTGGTGATAACAAAAAAGATCCACAAATATGTAATTCAGGAAGTCGATAATGTCTCTGCCATACTTAGCAGCTGAAAAGAAGGTCAAAAGGATATATTATTCAAGGTAGCCTAACTTCTGTAACAAACAACCCCCAAATTACTTGACATAATAAAAAGTTATTTCTTGCTTACGTCACAGCCCACTGTGGGACGATGCAGGGGTACTCTGATCCACACAGTCATTCATGAACCCAGACACCTTCACTCTTGGGGTTCTAACCTCATATTGGCCCTTAAGGTTCTCACTCTCAAGCCAGCTGATGAGAAAGAAAAGCAGGAAAAGAGTGATGAGTGCACATGGCAGCTTTTATGGGCCATTCCTAAAATGGCTCAGATCTCACCAGTTTGCAGTTGGCCAGAACACTACTGCATGGCCTTCCCTAGAAAATGTAGTGTTGCCATATGCCCAGGAAGACGAAAACAAAGATGGTGATGAACTGGGACATACATTTCTGTCTTGGCAGTCATAAAAACCTATTTGTTTCTTCAAGTTGTTGTCCACCCTTAACTGTTTACTCCCCATTGCATGGGCACATGCTTTGATCTGTTTTCAGACCTTTGCATCTTACACAGATTCCTAGCAACACATGTGTCCCTGTGTGCAGAATTTAAATCTGGGGGAAAGAGGCCGGCCATGAGACCCTTAGTGTCTAAAGTAGGAAACGGAGAGAGATGCTCAGAGGGAAGAGGGAAAAATAGACTCAGAGTGCAAAAGAGAATGATCAATTTCATGCTACTCTAATGAGATCATCAAAAGTCTACCTAACCACAAAAATCAAGTATTACAAGCGCTGTCTTCCTTGGCGACGTTACCTTGTAAGGCATGGGAGTACCTAAACCCTCTGAGCTTTTTAAGTTCAACACTGAGAAACAGTAGCATGGGGCTGAGCCTCACAGAACATCTGTTGAAGTCAGTCCACCTGTGGCTGCAAATGCCTTACAGTAAGTGACAACTGCCATGAAAAGACATTCACTCTCATGGACTCTTTCAAAGTCCTAAGAGAGACTGAGGTAGAAACAAACAGGAGCCAGACTCCCCAGCTCATCACTTTCCTTTCTTTCTTCTGGATCTTATCCACACTGTGTGTTTATGAAAAAGCCCCAATCATGTACTGCGCCCGCCCTATGGGCTCCCTCCAGCCCGGTGTAAGCAGAAATCTTTACCTGAAACATGGCCCCAACCATATGCCCAGAGTAAATGGCATCACCCTGTGATAGGACATTGAATGGAGACCAAAGGGATGCCCCACATTCCCCTTGCTAAACTGTCAGCTTTCCCCAGTATAGCTACCATGCTAGAATGTTCTAATAGTAGCCATGCATTGGGGTCAGGCGTTGGAGGCCTCTGAAAAACTACAGTGAATATCTGACAGCACCAAGAGTCACCATTATTATTACTATGTGTTAGCAACTTTATATGTATTATATGATTAATGCTACCACAACCTTAGCAGTATTATTATCTCCATTTTAAAAATGAAAACGAAGTTTTAGTGAGGTTAAGCAAACAGCCCAGGGCAGCATAGCTAATAAAAGAGAGCCAGGATTCAAGCCTAATTTCCGTCCAACTCCTCCTACACGAAGCAATTACAGCTAACATTTGTTGAGAGCTTACTACATGCCAGTCATTGTTCTAGGCAACTCACTTGTGTCAACTCATGTTATCCCCACAACAATCGTATAGCGCCAATATTATTATAACTGCCGGTTTGCCAATGACGACACGGAAGCGCTGAGGGAAGGGACTTGTCCCAGCCTTTCAAAGAGTAAACTGGAGGGTTGGGACTGGAACACAAGGCTCTCTGCTTCAAGACTGAGCCACTTTTTTTTCAAGGGTTTATACTTCTGAATTATAAAAAGTTAAAAAATACTAAAAGTAGAAAGAGCAAATAAATCTATGCCATCACTCAAATGTATGAATTATTAGCATTTTGCCATATTTGCTTCAGGTTTTATTGTTGGAGTATTTTAACATAAGCTACATATAATGCAACATTTCACTCCCTAATACTTCAGCGCACATCTCTAAATTAGGGTATTTTCTTATAGAATCGCAATATCATTATCATACCTGACACAACTTATTAGTAATTCCCTAATATCATATTCAAAATTCCTGAACTGTTCCAAAAAATATCTTTCTAATAGCTGGTTTGTTCAAATCAGTATCCTTTGAAGGATCACAGATAGCATTTGCTCATTATATAACTCTAAAACACCTCCTCCCCACTCTTTCTGTACCATGGCATTAATTATTGGAAGGTCCAGACGGGTTGTTTATAGAATGATCTGCCTTCTGGCTTTTTTTTTTTTTTTTTTTTTTTTTTTTTCTT
>NC_048218.1:85541792-85554355 GCF_002007445.2 Ailuropoda melanoleuca
TTTTTTTTTTTTTTTTTTTTTTTTTACTTCCTTATGGTGCTAGCTAAGTTTTTCCTCTAGCTTCTGTATTTCCTATGAAGTGGAAGTTACATGTAAAGCTTGAATAGATTCACTGTTGGCAAGAATACTTCATAGGTGATATTGCTACATCACATTGTGCCACATCTGGATCTTCACTGTATCTGGTCATTCTATCAAAAGTGGGGTCAAGTACACCTATGGAGTCAAGGTGATGACATGGTACTTCTATTGCAGAGCCATGTTCCTTTCCTTTCAATCAGCAAGCAACCTGGGGGAGTATGTGGTGATGGGCCCCATCAAACCTTCATTCAGTGGTTCTAGCATCCACTGAGGAGTCTTGCTTGCATTATCAGTCCATCAAGGGCTGCAAATGGTGACTTTCCAACCATATTACTCCACCTACATTCAGAGCTGACGTTCTTCTATAAGGAAAAGCTTTCCTTCATCACTTGGGACTATTTGGTTTTGCTGAAATTGAGTTTCTTATAGAAAAACACGTAAAATATTAAATTATTTTAAATCACCAATTATCAGAGTGAGGAATTAGTAAAATAATCACCTCCAATGGTGGAAAACAAGTTTTGTTTTGGGAGGTTTTTTTTAAAGGCTAATTATAGACTTGTGGAGTTCCATACATTCAGTTACTATTTTATGCTCAAATTGTCTCAATCTTGTTAACTGTATGTTCTCAACTCTAATGCTATTAAACCTGTACAAGGGCCTACATTCAAATCCAATGTCCCACATAGTACCTGTGGCTCTTGCTATCTGTGACTCCTTCTCTTCAGGAATAAAATTGGAATAAATAACTGTATATAGCTTATAAAGTAGTAACGACATGGGACAGGTCAGCGACCAGGCTTAGCCAAGGCTGTCACACACAGAAAGAATGTGATACATGTCAGCTATTCCTATTTTCATACCAATAACACCACCATCTCATACCCAGTCTGCAGTAAGGAACATACTGGAGTCTGGGGATTGGGTGATGGAGGGAAGAGCAAGGGTCACCAGTGTCTTAAAGGGACAATTCTCACCATCATAGTGGCAGGATGGAGGGTTTGGGAAAGTTAAGGAACAGATAATGGATCAAGGTGCTCCCATGGACAGAAAGGAGCCAGAAGAAAAATGACAATTCCCTGACAAAAATGTGTTGTTGTTGTTTATTTCAGTTTTCCCAGGGTCTACTGTATTCTGACATGTCACAAGGAATGCTAATGAAACCAGAGCTGAGTGACAGTTCTAGAACCTGTCAGAGCCAGTTCTGGGCATCTGGTTGCTTGCCTACCTGTGCCCCCAGCCACACCCAGGTCGCATGTGGAGCTGATGCCCTGAACTGCTGGGTTCTTGCCAGTCTGTGAGGACAGCTTACAGGTGAGCAGACAGGCTCAAGGTCACCTGAGAAGGACCAAGATGATGTAAAGCATGAAAAATAAACATTTTCCTATCCAAACTTCCCACATGGCCTGAAAAGATTTCAAGTAAAAAACAGAATTTAAAATGTTATTAAAATGAGAAGGATTATTTTAATCTAGGTTCTTTGAACTGTACTGAGAAGCACGGGTCTCCCCCCTGTAAGCCAAAGTTAAAGAGAAGAAAACTTCACTTCATCTGAACCTTTGAAGGGAAATTTTGAATTTTATAGTATTTTGCTTCAGTACCACAATGTCCATTTTATTCCAGAGCTCTATTTCTATTGTAAATGCATAGTCATCAAAGAAAAAAAAGTTAACAGAAGACTTGGTAAAAGGGATTTCTTAAAATTAAGACCTGTTATGCCTTCCCACCTAGGCTCTACCCTTCAGAATATTTGCTAGGTCACCTGCCTGCCCCACACCCCAAGACATGAACAATGATGTTATAGCCAAAAGATCATATAGAGACCATGTTCATTACTGAGCATGTTCATGCATGTAGAGTGTGAGGGACTGTGAGTGAGTGTGGGGTCAGGGGGAGAGGATGCTCCTTTTTTTTTTTTAACCTTTTCTTCCAAAAAACTTCTGTCTCCCTCTGAACTCACCAGGAACTGGTGCTGAGGTTTATAGAAATGACTGAGGTTCTATCATTCACCCAAATTATCCCACTTCTTCATTAGGTGTGGTACTCACGGCACCCAAAACTCCCAGGCAGGCCTCTTTTCAATGCATGTTAAACTTTGCTTTATAATCACATTCAGTGACTAGCACGCCTCAGTAGAATGTTGAGTGACTTGAAAAACACTTGGCTCCCAGACAAGAATAGTAAAACAAAGCTAAGTGTGTAACTCTTAACAAAGGAACATTCAGAATCTTCTTTGCTGCTTTGATTCTGCCAGAAGGAACACCCTCACCTTTTCCCCCAAATAAAAATCTGGGAAAACGTCCTCGAAAATAAATCCCAAGAACTAGAAGTCAGTTACTGTTGAGAAACAAGTTTTAAACCATTCATGCTCATGTTGTGCTTCTAAACCAAGGCCATTAAATAACCTCAGAAAATGTCGGCTGATTATCTTCTTTCTGCTTGGTTGGTATTTCTGTACCAAAACGTTCAGATGGGAGGGAAATAAAGGCAGCTCAAATTCAAAAGAGTTTGAACTGGAACTCATTTATTTGTGTTTCAAAATCCTGAGGCAGATTACCTGGAAGGTATCCCAAACCTCAGAAGCCAAAAGTTCTGCCAAACATTTTTCGGCTTGGCAATTGGTAACATAATATGGCCAGATCATTAAAGAAATCCTGTTCTGAATTCCCTTGAAGTTGCTAAGGCAAAGTTTAAACAAAAATTATTTCCTTCAGAGACTTGTATGCTTGATAAGTTTCCATCTGTGCATAAGGAATCAGCGTAGATTAAATGCCTTGACTAAGAACAAACAAACACAACAAAAATAAACCTACACTTCATTTCTAACTCTAGACCTGCATGACTGCATATTTGTGAAGCAAGAAAATCTGTCTGTCTCTTGTATCCTAGGAAGGAGTTGTTTTTTACCCCCTTTGCTTGATCATGGCTATATCATTTTTTAATCTTTCGACAATCGTGTATTGAAAACATGTTATGAAGACAGTCCTGTGCCAGACATCATGTAAAGAAAAGATGAAGACCCATAAACCTTGTCCTAATGGGACATAATATACAGTGGTAGGCAGGGAACGAAGATATGTACAAGTAAGTGGTAACAAGATGGAAAGAGTTACATAACTCGGAAAAGGTAAGAGGAGATGCTCTGGGTATTCAGAGGAGGGAAATGTTACTTACAATCAAGGAGTTAGGACAGATTTCAGGAAGGAGGTGGAATGAGAGCAGTATCTTCAAGAGTATGTGGGATTTGGACAAAATGGAGAAGGCCGTTGAGTATCAATGTTCTGCGTAGTGCCTTGTTGTCTAAAACGCTCTATCTGCTCATTTCCACCCTGGGTCATATTTAAGTCCACTTAGACCCTTAAACCAGAACTAATTATGTGAGCACACATATTTCTCTCCTGCATGTTAAAATCAAGTTGGATATAATCTTACAATTTTATATAATCAAAGTTTACTTTATATGCTGCAATTTATTTTTTTTTCCATCTGAATTATTTCAAGGCAGCTTTTTCCTAAATTGACTTTACCAAGAACAGATTAAACCCACGAAGTCTAGTGGTATAGTGAAGCCATCATCCACTAATCAAAACCAATGTGGAGGGGCACCTGGGTGGCACAGCAGTTAAGCGTCTGCCTTCGGCTCAGGGCGTGATCCCGGCATTATGGGATCGAGCCCCACATCAGGCTCCTCTGCTGTGAGCTTGCTTCTTCCTCTCCCACTCCCCCTGCTTGTGTTCCCTCTCTCACTGGCTGTCTCTCTCTCTGTCAAATAAATAAATAAAATCTTAAAAAAAAAAAAAACAATGTGGAAACAGGAGTCTGAATTCTTTAGCCTCATAAGCAAACTCCCACTTTGCCTATGAAGTGTGCTTATAAAGAGGATTCATCTCTTTGCCATCATTCCATTGTGTCAGTCTAAGGGATGATCAAAATCCACTTATTTAATCCAACTCTTTAAAGAAGTATTTACCAAGAAGTTACTCCTCCAAAGACATGGGGCCACTTTCTGAGCATACAGATGACCTACAGAGATCTCACAGCTTACACGCCTCAGAGCCATCTCTAATGCAGAGTAAAATTATAGACAGAATCTGTATACACAGATTCCTGGAAGCACACGGGACAAGTATGTGGGATACTCACATTCTATTTAAGAAATGAAGTTGTTTTCTCATTTGCATATGTAGATTCATATTCCTATTCTTTAGCCATCTAAATGTAAGGCAGGCTTAAAATGTTCCTTAAACTCTTTTGGAATTAGCTTTAGAGCCTATTTATATATAAATTGCTCGTAGAAAGTTAGTATTATTTAAGTGATCTGCTGATAATGATAAAAGACTGGCTTTATTTACCAAACCTGAATCTGAATGTTTTCACATTTCCAACATTCAGATATACCTTCAAGTTCAAAGATCTGCCACAATTAAAGATGTTGAAAAATGTATCACATACTTTGAAGGCAATTTTAAAATATATAAATAGGAAAAGTCCCCAGAAATGCTTTCATTGACAATGCCATCATTTCAACATAATTTCCTACCTCTTTTGTCCAGAAAACTCCTATTCAGTTTTCACAAACCAACTCTGATATTGCCTCTTCAGTAATGTTCTCCTCAGTTTCCTCCTGTATTCTCACAATTTTGTTGAAACCTGTAATTCCATTGCTACAACCAAGTCTAAGATGCCACTAACCTGTGCCTTAGTTTCCTCATCTGTAAAATGGGGACCATTACAGATAGCATTCATACAGGAATTAGTACCATGTAAGAAAAGCACGTGAACCAGGGTATCCTAAAAGTGTATTATCGATTATACTATCATTACTGTCTCCAATAATTGTCATGTAGAAGGTCACCAAGATAGGATCACTGAATAAAACATATGTGTTGTTTAACAGACATACGAGAATTTATACATCCCACGGTGTGTTAGCCTTTCATAAAATGACTTAAACAGGGGTGCCTGGGTGGCTCAGTTGGTTAAGCGTCTGCTTTCAGCTCAGGCCATGATCCCAGGGTCCTGGGATTGAGCCCCGCATCAGGCTCCTTACTCAGTAGGGAGCCTGCTTCTCACTCACCCTGTCCCTCTGCCTGCTGCTCTCCCTGCTTGTGCTCTCTGACAAATAAATAAATAAAATCTTTTTTTAAAAAATGACTTAAGCAATCCTACTTCCTAAAGTTAAAAAATAAACATTGAGACTAAGACATAGCTTTATGCGTTGAAAACACTGCACATACATACACGGCACTTTACGGCTTTACAAAGCACATTTACAGTGAAGGAATTAATCTGATTTTCTTTCACACTACGCAATTCAGCTCCAATGCCAATCATAAATGACAAGCACTTAATGTATTTGCCAGTTTTGGTTCCCCCTTCAAAAATAAGTATCTAAGTTGTTCGAGCATGCCTCGTTTTACTGTGCTTCACTTTATTGTACTGTGCAAATACTTTTTTTTTTAGTTTTTTTCATTTTTTACAAATCAAAAGTTTGTGACAACCCTGTGTTGAGCAAATCTATCAGCACCATTTTTCCAACAGCATTTGCTCACTTCATGTCTCTGTGTCACAATACTTCAAACATTTCATTGTTATTATATTTGTTATGGTGACCTATGATCAGTGATCACTGTTGTTACTGTCATTGTTTTGCGGTATCATGAGCCACACTCCTATAGAATGGCAAACTTAAATGGTGTGGGTGTTCCAACTGCTCCAGCCGTTCCCTCATCTCCCTCTCCTCTACTTGGGCCTCCCTATTCCCTGAGACACAACAATATTGAAATCAGACCAGTTAGTAACCTTACAATGGCCTTTAAGTGTTCAGGTGAAAGGAAGAGTCACACATCTCTCGCCTTAAACTAAAAGCTAGAAATGAGTAAGCTGAGTGAGGAAGGCATGTCAAAAGCTGAAATGGGCCAAAAGCTGGGCCTCTTGTACCAAACAGCTACCCAAATCGTGAAGGTAAAGGAACAGTTCTTAGAGGAAATTAAAAGTGCTACTTCAGCAAATACACACAAGATGAGAAAACAGAATACAGCCTCATTGCTGATATGGAGAAAGCTTGAGGGGTCTGGATAGAAGATCAAACCAGCCATAATGTTCCCTTAAGCCAGAGCCTGATCCAGAGCAAGGCCCTAACTCTCTTCAATTCTATAAAAGCTGAGATAGGCAAGGAAGTTGCAGAAGAAAAGTGTGAAGCTCGCAGAACTTGGTTCGTGAAGTTGGAGGAAAGAAGCTGTCTCCAGGACATAAAACTGCAAGGTACAGCAGCAAATGCTGATGTAGAAGCTGTTGCAAGTCTTCTAGAAGTTCTAGCTAAGAAAACTAAAGGAGGTGGCCAAGCTAAACAACAGATTTTCAATGTACACAAGACAGTCTTATGTTAGAAGACGATGCCAGTTAGGACTTTCATTGCTAGAAAGGAGACATCAATGTCTGGCTCCAAAGTTTCAAAGGACAGGATGACTTTCATTAGGGGCTAATGCAGCTGGTGATCTGAAGCTGAAGCCAGTGCTCATTCACCATTTTGAAAATCTTAGGGCCCTTAAGAATTATGCTAAATCTAGTCAATCTGCATTCTATAAATGGAACAAAGCCTGTATGACAACATACCAGTTTACAACAAGGCTTACTGAATATTTTAAACCCACTGTTGAGACCTACTGCTCAAAAAAAAAAAAAAAAAAAAAAATTCCTTTCAAATTACTGCTTATTGACAATGTACCTGGTCACCTAAGAGCTCTGATGCAGATGTGCAATGAGATTGATGTTGCTTTCATGCCTGCTAACTAAACACAACATCCCTTCTACAGCCCGTGGGTCGAGGAGTAGTTTTGACCTTAGGTCTTCCAAGGCTGTAGCTGCCATAAACAGTGATTCCTCCAATGGCTCTGGATAAAGTACACTGAAAACCTTCTGGAAAGGATTCACCATTCTAGAGGCCATTAAGAACATTTGTGATTCATGGGGAGAGATGAACATATCAAAATTAAAAAGAATTTGGGAGAAATAGATACTAACCCTCCTGGATGAGCTTGAGGGGATCAAAACTTCAGTGGAGGAAGTCACTCCAGATGAGGTGTAACTAGTGAAAGAACTCGAATTAGAAGCACAACCTGAAGATGGAACTGAATTGCTGCGATCTCATGACAAAATCTGAACAAATGAGGAGTGGCTTCTTATGGGTGAGCAAAGAAAATGGCTTGAGATGAAATCTACTCCTGGGGAAGATGTTGTGAAGGCTGTTGAAATGACAACAAAGGATTTAGAATGTTACATAAACTTAGTTGATAAAGCAACAGCAGGTTTGAGAGGACCAACTCCAATTTTGAAAGGGTCTACTGTCCGTAAAATGCTCTCAAACAGCATGGCATTGCTACAGAGGAATCATTTGTGAAAGGAAGAGTCACCTGAAGCAGAAAACTTCATTGTTGTCTTATTTTAACAGGTTGCCACAGCCAGCCCAGCCTTCAGCAACCACCACCCTGATCAGTCAGCAGCCAGCAACATCCAGGCCAGACCTTCCATCGGCAAAAAGATTATGACTTGCTGAAAGCTCAGATGATGGGAGCATTTTTTAGCAATCGAGTATTTTTTAATTAAGGTATGTACATTATTTTAAGCATAATGCTATTAAGCACTTAAAAGACTACAGTGTAAATGTAATTTTTATATACATTGGGAAACCAAAAAATTCATTTGACTTGCTTTATTGTGATATTTGCTTGATTATGGCGGTCTTTAATCAAATCCCCAATACCTCCAAGGCATGCCTGTAATTAACCTTTGCAGTGGCTTTTTAACCAATGAGCTTCTAATGGTCTTTTTATTACGATTATCAAATGCCTATGCAAACATTCTTCTGAACCCACCCCTCCCAGGCTCTCAGTGTCCCAAAGGGACAGCTGTGTCTTACTAATCCCTTTCTATATCAGTTCCAATAGCTCAGTGGGGAAAGGATAGGAAAATAAATACACATACTTCTAACTTTCCAGCCTACTGACTGGCTTGCCATTCCCCTGGCCAGCATCCTCAAATATATGATAATGAAGTGGTTTGTGCAACTGTGAAAGAGTGGGTCCATTTTCCTGGGTCACAGCCCAGGGAGAAAAAGGAGGTATCCAAACACAGCTGCGCTTACTTCTCCCTGCTCAGCCATTTCAGAGAACTAGATTCACTGTACCTGGAAGAGGGTCAAATAAGGGGCAAAACAAAAGACTCTCTGGGTTGACTCGTTCTGTACAGATCCTGGAAGTGGGTTTCTTCAGGCCTATGCTACAAGAACCCCTCTCTCTTTGGCAATAAAAACCAAGAAAAATACAAGGATGGCTGAAGACATAACAAGTCAAATCCCATTATCACGGGAATTCGCTTAATTCAATCTTAATCTTTAACATCTTCAATATAGTTGATTAGCGTGAACATTAATTAACATGAGTGGGTGATAAATTGGCATCTGGATTGCCATTTGTGTTAGAGATTGGGTTATAAAGAAATAGGTCAACGTTGGATTTTCACCTAATGGCAGACTGAGAAAAGAGAAAGGATATGTGCATTCTATTTTCTACCAGCCGTATATACATAATAGACACACAGTGTTGGCATTATTGTTTTAGAATCGTACAGTAACAAAGGTCAGGGAAATCCTTAATCCAACCCCTTGCTTTCAAGAGGTGCAAACAAGCACAGAGCACCTCACCCAGATGTGCTGCCATGTAGGAACTGCCATCTTTAACGAGCAGCTCTCTCAAGTTCTGGCGTGAAATCTGTTTAGACTAGTTCAGCTCTCATTGAGCATCTTTTTTGCTATTTACCTGTATTTTCATAAGATGTACCACAAACTTCAGTACTTGCTTATTGTGTGTTATTTACTGTTGCTTTATGCAGCTTAGTCCTCCCTTTAATATTATCACAAGCTCCTTGAGGGCTAAACAGTTCTGAATCCTTCCGTACCACCTCCAAAGCCTCCCGGCAACAGCATTGAAAATTCAGCATTGACTGCGTTCCTTCCATCGGCAAACAAACCCAGAGGGGCCAGGTTGAACAGAGCTCTTGTCCTCCTGAAGTCTAAAAGGGAACAGGTAGAAAGCTCTAACTCTGTCTGCTGTAGTAAAGGTACAGACATGGCTTTTTTTTTTTTTGCAAATGCAGTTAACAAGGAGATTGATTCACCTGAAAACATCTAAGAAAAGCTACTCAAAGTGTGGCTCAAGGACCAGGGCTGGTTATATATGAAATAAATTAAGAAATAAATTCAGAGTAAGCATTTAAAAACTTTTACAGCCATTCGCAAAGTAAAAATTATGTCTGTTAAGTCTCATTAAAAACAACTTGTGCTTTGTATGTCTGAGAACAGGGTGGAAATTTTAAAAAAGAAGGAAGGAAGGGAGAGAAAGAAAGAAGCCGGCCTCTCCTCACAGAGAATTTGAGAAGCACCATCTTAGATGAACCAGACCTAACCTGGGCCTGGCAGAGGGGGAGGATTTCCACAGCCAAATACATGGAAGGAGGGACCATCAGCAGCATCAACTCAGAGGGGAGGGTGAAGGGAAGGACGAACCCGAGAAGAGAGGAGGCAGGGGACTCTCCTGTCTGTGGGAGGAGTATGGGAACCTAGAATTAGTCAGTGATAGCGAAAGGTGGGGAGATTTCATTTCAAGCTGAAGAGTCTGGACCTTATTGTGTCAGCAGCAGAGAGCTACGGAAAATTTGTGACTGGAAAGTACCATAATAGAGTCTGCACGTGGGTAGAGGACTCTCAGTAGCTGCTTGCTAATTGCACTGTTGTGTGTCTGCTCCAGTGACTGAACACTCAAATGCCTACCTAGGCCACAAAGTTCCCCTGAGCAGGAAGGAGAGGCTCGCCTCATCTCATCTCATCGGACACCCAGAATCCAGAGCGAGCCAACCATTTGTTTTTGGAAATGCACACCCCATTCACCAGATATCCAATCTCTCAAGTGAAAATGAAATGCCAGATTTACACAGCACCTCCTAAATTTTAAATGTTAGCACTAATTCAAAAACTTGTTAAAAGATACCATTAAAGCCAAAGAATCAGGTCTGAAAGTTGGATGGGTCTGTTGCCCAGACCTGCGATGCGCACCTCTGCTTTAGCATATAAAAAAGGGGTTTGTTACATCTGTTAAAGTGATAAACTGCTCCTCGTGTACATTTTGGTTCCCGAAGCTTATAAAGACTATTTCTTAATACTCAAAACATGATGTCTCTACTGTCCAGTGGTCCTCTGTCTTCAACGATGATTGCTGGCATTACTGATTACGGCCAACGGATGTGTGCTGATGTACCCAGTTCTCATGCACTGCTCCAGTTCCTTCTCACTTGCTTCAGCAGTTAAACTTATGTGCAATTACAGACACCCTTTATAGCTCCTGTCACTACTGCCATTGCTAAGGGGTAGGGCTGTTCGATTTTTTAGTATCGTTATCTCTTAAAACCAGAGCGCTTGTAATCCCTGGACTGAACCTGGACAGCCCCCATCCAGCCTCCAGGAAAACAGCCTTGCATTCTGCCCTGGGCACTTCACTGTCCCCTGTTCTCAAGGGATCTTTGCTTAGTTAAGGTTGCCTGAGCCCCATTTTTGCCAAGGTAAAAGTAATGTCAGCTGGCCGCTGGCAGTCCCCTTAGGATGCTTCCTAATGATGGGGCCCTTGAAAAGGGAATAGTTTTTATTCCAACAGGTTTCAGAAAAGAAAAAAAAAAAAAAAGAAACCTGTCTGCCAGTAAATTTTAAATGTGTTTGTTAGAACTGGGCAGGAGAAGGGGTGAAGAAGAGAAATAAAAAGAATCAATAAAAAGTCTTTTCCTGGCCTTTCTTTCCACAGCCTGCCTAAAGAATATACATCCTTTTGATTAAAATACAGCTTTCATGCCCTTCTCCAGCTGGCTGCCAAAAGCTGGCTTAAGGTGAGTTCTGCTATTTTAAGGTGGAATTGTTTGCATTTGACTTGAAAAGGGTCAGGATTCCACAGTTCACTTTCCATACTGCCTCAGAGGGGAAGTGGCAAGCTAAACCTGCCCAGAAGAAACCACATGGAGGAAGTGACCTCTGGCCCCTTTGGTAACATTTTTTAAAGAACGAACAAAAAAAATAAGTCCAAATGACCATAATTCACAGCTTTTACCATTATCTGTGCTACTTATTATTCTAAGAAACTTGAATTCGACTTGATAGGGTTAAAAGTTTACAGACATTCACATCATAAACTTCCACAGTAAAAGATGATCTTTCAATTATAAAAATCACTAAAATCTCAGATTTATTTAGTTTAGGTGACCATTTTTCTTTTTTTTTTTTTTGTACTCATTTCTCTTATAAATGTATCCATTCAGAAATTCATGTAACTGCTCAGAATTTGAATTACTTCCGAGGAAGGATAAACGTTCTGGATTGCTGGCTGACATTTTGTTGTTGTTGTTAGCCTGGTCGTTTTTATATTTTTCCAGTAAAATGTCTTGGTCTTTTAGTCTAGAAAGTCATTGGGTGTGTGTTTGAAAAACAAATCACTCTGCACATGTACAAATGTGGCTGTGCTGGGCCGTTAAGCTTGAAATATAGCTCTCTTTCTCTTCTCTGCCATTGTAGAATGTGTGCTTCGTTCCCTTCTCTCTGTGTTAGCTGAGCTTACCTCCTCTCAGTCAGCATGGACTCAGCACACTAGAATGGTCTGAACTTATGACCAGTGTTTCTTACCCAACCCATTTTCTAATTTCTTTTTGTCAGTCTCAAGTTCTTAAAAAATTATTATTAATACTGTTTGTCCTCATGAGTCTAGAGTTTGAGGCATTTAATATGATTACCTTCTAACAAGGCTGCTTTTGACAAGTATAAAACAAGAATTTTGAGTTTGTTCCTTCTCTTCTGAATTCCATGTTTAAAAAAATCAAATCATAAATCGAAATGCCTCTCTCTTTGTTAATTTCTTAAAGCTATAGAGCAAAATGTCACACAGAGTAGATATGAAATGGAGAGCCTTTCCGTACCCACGTGTTTTTTCCTTTCTCATTTTCTTCAGTCTCTTTGTCTCGTCTTTCATGTTCTAAAATGTTTTTTATTTTTTAATTAAATAGTTTGCATTTTTAAGTCATTTATTTATTTTTAAGTAATCTCTATACCCGTTGCTGGGTTTGAACTCAAGACCCTGAGATCAAGAGTTGTATGCTCTTCCTTCTGAGCCAGCAAGGCATTTAACATAAGTACTTAACATAAGCAGTGGAGGGTCTCCACATAACTGCTCAGAAGACACTAGTAGAAATCACTGAGTTTGTGGAGACAGTTCTGTAAAATGTTGTTCCAGGGCAATGGAATAATTTACTACCTTTAAAAGACTGAATCAAGTCCTTTGGACTCCCAGAAGGGTACAATCTACCTCAGCTAAAAGATGAGATGAGTCACTGAGGGCTTTGGGCATAGACTTCCCTGTGTCAGTGTCTGGAAGGAGTCACTCCAGACCCAGGTG